>NC_091013.1:47733974-47922462 GCF_041296385.1 Aphelocoma coerulescens
CATCTGCCAAACCTATTCATGTGATGTAACTGTGCTGCACAAAATTGAGATCTTTGGGCATCTTCAGTGGCACTAAATTACTGCAATTAGGCAAATGTATCCTGTCCTATTTTCTTTATGTGTCTACTTTGGTGTGAGCTGAATAGCTGCCTGAATTCCACTGTACTGACGAGATCCATTTGCTCCATAATGAGACCATACCAACTCACATGGTGGTACTTAACACTTGCTCACCTGTCTGCAGAGTTGAATTTAAGTGTGTGGAGTCTCAAGCTGACTTTTAGAGATTGAATTAATTACAACTAGCTTTTGAATGGGTGAATGCCAAGTTAATAATATGATTGTGCAGAATATCAAAGCAACACAAAATTAAACAGGTACATTAATGTCAAGAAAAAAAAGGAAAACACCAAAATTTTCTCTGTCTATAGGAAGAGGGGATGGGGAGACTGAGGGATGTGCAGTTTAAACCATGGTTTCCTTTCCCCCTTTTGTATTTGGGATTTTTTTAAACTATTCTCTACTTGCATAGAGCTAATCTGAAAACTATCCCAAAATCCATATTTATCCTACCCTTTATAATTCCTTTTCATGCATAGAAATATTATGTAGAAAATGTCCACTTGCTTGCAGTCCTGTACTTTCCTGATTTCAAATTTCTTACACTGTACATAAGTTCTTTATTGTTCTTAAGCAGAGATAGATGCAAGTAGTTTGCTTCTTAGTGGATTAAAAATTCATAAATAAAACCCACCCACAATATTGTAAAATGTAACCTAGAAAAAGAGAGAGCTCATTTTTCTTTACTTTTGTGTTAATCCTTCTCTCCTCTGAAAAGGGCAAACTAAAATTGAAATGGAAGATATTGGAGGGTTTCTGTTTCTTTCTTTGTTTTTTGAATGAAAACATCTTAAAATATATTAACCAAAATTTTAAATTGCTTGTAAATATGCTACATTCATTTCCCTTTTATGTATAAGCTTTTTAGCTCATAAATAAAAGATTAGTAAAAGGCAGAATTTTACATTATGCATTATTTTGTTATTTCAAATATGAAATTGATTAACTTTTTTTTTTTAACCAACACTTGAGGAAAGAAAAAATATCAGCTATTAAATGTAGAATAAATTTAATATGTATTATTGGGAAATAATTGAAAAAGTTGTTGGGAGCAGAAGAGGCAAAGGAAATGGTACAGAGAAGATGGACAATATGTCTGATGGCATTTTCACGATGAGAGTACTGCAGTTACAAATGACCCAAGATGTACCCAGTTTATAGAGTCCCTGACAGATAAAAATCCATTTTAGGCCTATTGTTCAACTGCTTGCAGTATCACTGTATTAGGTAGATACTGAAATAGAAAAAATATTGCAGTAAAATCCATCTGTTCATCTCAGCTTCCCTAACTGCTGGAGACAGAAAACATCCCCCTCTCTTGTGCCTCCCCCCCTCAGTCACAGTCATTATGTATAGGAGAGCTGAGATAGTGCTGTAAATTGAAAAACTGGAGTGAAAACTCTATAAATGAACCCTAGTTCTTTAACTGTCAAACACTCTAGATCTCCATTCTTTGCATTCAGAAGTTGTTTTAGATGTTGTAAATTTGGGGCCTTTTTGCAGCTAAGATGGTATCAGGCTGGTTACTTGCTTTTTTCTTTCTTTCAGTGATCTATTTTCTTTTAGATAGCGCTCTTGTAGCTGTTTTACATGGCTCTATTTCCAGCTGATGAAGCACATACATTCTGGGAAGTAGGCAGCTCTGCTTTGAATGTAGATGGATTACCTCAGGATCAGAGATGGTAAAGAAACATTGTAACTCCAGTTATGAATGGATTGGTGTGTTTTGTCAGAGGTTTACTTAAACCCAGGGCTTAACTATGTCCAAATTCTAAGTACTACTATATTACCCATAAGATTAGGGGTAGCTCCTAGGATAGGATTTTCCTTATTTATTAGGGAAGATAAATATTTTTTTTGTTACCCTCAACATGCTCCAGGGGAAAGTAGAAATGATTTTTTTTTGTTTGTTTAACTCCTGAGTACTGTTGTATTGTTCTGGATTGTGATTTTTCCTGTCTATGGGTTTTACATCTAATATTTTTTTTTGTCAGTACTTCAGTGTATTTTTCACTTGTTTTTTTGATCATTTGCATGTGAGAGAACATTCAGAGGGTATGCTTATTATATCCACCACATCCATTTATAAGATCTAAAAAGGACCCCTTTTACCTTGGTGAGGCAAATTAACTATTGATTTATATTAAAATTTGTCTTACTTTCATTATATTTGGGGGTTTTTCTCTTCATTATTTCACAAAAAACTTAGTCTCTATAGTCTTCCATGTTGGCATTAGGGTTTGGAAACTAAATTTTGCCTCTATTCTTTCATTTGGGTTCTCATCATGATTCTGCAAGTTCTCTGGGGTAATTTCCAGGGTAAATTATTAGCTGCTTCTTATTGAAATACTGATTTCTCATAGTTGTTTTCATAGTACTGAGAACTCATCACGTCGAAATATCTTTTTGAAGCATATGGATATTTAGCTCTCAGGTTTAAGGTAAATGTTGCCTTTTCTTAAAATGAAATTCCGAAGGGAGATTAAATTAAACAAAACATATTTGACTTGTGAAACAAATCAGACTGTGCAGCATAAGGATCCTCTGCTTCACTTAATATTTTAATTTCAAATGAAATACTGCTGCATTTTATGTTGGTCACAAGAATACCATCCAACATCCAGCATTAGAAAAGTTAGGCTGAAAGAGTAATAATTTTATTGTTATTATACAATCAGCAAAAAAACCCTCAGACGCCCAAACCATAACAAACATCAACAAATTTTATACTAGGATTCATTCTTAGGGTTATGCTGCTTTTGCTTAGCCTCTTATATCAGCTTGATTAATTCAAGTGTATTAAGGATTTATATTTATTCCATTACTGTCTCTTACTCTATAGGAATATAATTTTATGGATGTTGATATGAACATTACTTTGACTATTATTTGATTTATATGCCCTGATTTCTTAGCCCTTAAAGTGAAATTATTGAAAATAAAAGAAGTCATCACACACAAGAAATACCCTGAGGTTGAAATTATACATTATGCAATGCTTCGTTTCTGTTTCAGACTAGAAGTAGAGTGGTATCTTGTTCTTCACATTTGTCTCCTCAGAGTCTGTCTGTTTCAGAGCCAATGAGACAAATAATAATATCAAATTATGATTAAATTAATGAAGGATTTAGAATGGGACTATCAGTTTTTGATGTAATTCTTTGTTCCTGATACATGCAATTAAAAAAAAAGAAATCATGTGTGATTCATGAAGAAGTACAATCACCAAGCAAAATTAATCTCAGTACCTTGTGTTAGTGTATTGGTGTCATGGGCAGAATGGGAACTTCACATAAAGTTCATTAGAGAAGTCCTCCCATTGAGTTGCAAGGTAGAGAAAGAAGCCCTTTTCTTCCTACCCTCCTTCTCAGAGAGGAGCCTGCGTGTGCCTGGATCCAATTTTAGCCCTAGACTTTGTTAATGGTTTATGTCCAAAGGATTGCATAGGTGTAATTGAACCTTTATATGACTTCATCTTTCAGGATCAAAAATGACAAAACAAATGCGCTTATATAAATAAATTATTTATTTAAATTGATTTTGATAATGATTAGACTAAAATATCTTAATCAGAATTTTTTCTTGCACAGTATGGATAACTATAACTATAGCGCACTATTTTTTAAACAACATCAAAGCAATTATATCAAAGCTAATGAATCCCCACAACTATTATGTAGGTATTGATGTTACTCACCCATACCAACATACTCATACCCCAAGAAGGGGTATGTTAGGAAAACGTACCATTAAAATGTGGGATGGGCTTTTATAGTACAAAGTGATTTACTGTCAGTCATGTGTCAGCTAAGCATCTTTAGGTCAGTTATCAGTACAATTATCCATTGGTTCTTTTATCAGGTCTGCCACATCTTCACTGGTGCCAGTTTCTATGAGGAGACACTGTTCTTCCTCAGGATCTTTTTTGGGGCTGATGAGTAAGGCTCTTATCGGCACTCTTCAAAAGCAGAAACAACATTCCCTTTTCCATTCACCACTGATAGCTTTGCAAAAAGGGTATTTTTCAAGCTGTATTATCCCCACTTCTGACATGCATGCTGCTGCCCTGGATGCAGGTGCCCAGGTGCTCGCAAGGCCTTTGTGAGGAGCAGCCAGGGCTGCCCCAGTCTGGACACAGTTAATTCCAGCCAGCTTAATTGGACCTACCACGGGGTGTGACTGAGCCCCTCAGCCATGCCTGTGGCATTTATGGGAGATCAGGCTTAAGAAAAGTGTAAAATGATGAGCAAGCAGTGAAGAGCAACTGAGAAGCAGCCTTGTGAGCTCTGAGGTCAGGCAAGAGGAGTGGGAGGAGGTGCTCCAGGTGCTGTAGAAGGACTCTCCTACAGCCTGTGGAGGACCACTGTGGAGCATGTGGCATACCCTGAAGGAAGCTGCAGCCCAAGATGAGCCCATGCTGCAGCAGGCTCTCTTTTTCTCCTCCTGTTCTGCTAAGGAGGGGGAGTGGGAGAGCAGCTGTGTGGGTGTCTGGCAGCCAGCCAAGGTCAGCCCACCACAGTCAATTTTCCTTTTATGTCAAGCCCCAGAAATATTGGTGTAGTGCAGGGAATATTCTATTCCCTCCTGACATTCCTAATTAAAATGAAATAGTATGCATACAACACCGAAGCCTGATACAGTAGAAATTGTCAAAACTCACGTAATTATTTGGTGTGGGTTTCATTAACAATCCTGGTCCTATTTCCTCTGAACTCAATTTTTTGAATTCAGGGCTGTTATTATATCTTTTATCTTTTAATGAAAATCTTTCAAGACTTGAACCTGACTTTTGTCTATGTTGAAACTGGATACAGACCTCTGCTTTTCTTATTTTCTCATAAATTTCCTCAGTTGCACATCTTCATACCTCTGCTCTTCTTTGTTATTTTAACCCCTCCCTACTGCTCCATCTTCTGCGCTACCAACCATCATCTTCTTCTCAGATAAAATAAATATGTCACAAGGTAACATTCCTTAAAATTCTGTAATGTAGAAATAAAGTTTTAGGATGTATATAGAGAATGTTATTTTCTTCCTTTTATAACTGTCAGGACCACAATTTTTTTTTAATCATCTATCATCTGCATACAAGACCTAGTCTCACCCCCATGAATCTAACCCCTGATGATAAGACATATTTGGCAACTGTAATGTTCTAGTTACCATGACAAAATTAATACTTATATTTCATACAATCTTTCCAACGCCACACAATTTATGCCCTTAGTGTTTCTGCTATACATAAGTGACAAATCAATTGCAATTTAACTTCAGTTACTTTACCTGGTATGTCTCTTAGCTATGTAAGACAAAAAAAAAAGTCTCATACCAGCCCACCTAGCAAGGCTATGAAAAACAAAGGGAAATTTTGCATATCTAATACTTATAATACAATGAGTACAGATTTGTCCTGTCTGCAATATTCAGGGATTTTTTAAGTAGCAGTCATTCAAAACATTAGTCAACTAAGTCCTGAACATAATGAAAGGTAGTTCCCTTCAACTTTTCCCTAAAAATTCTTGAAATATTTTCAAAGTCCTTATTTTTTCCCCCTGTGTCCTGTTTCAGACAGTTCCACATGATAATACCAGGGGTTTCATACCCCTCTCATCCATTAGGCATGTATCCAAAATCTGGATGATTTATTTTTTTCACCCTGCCAATGACAGAAAGAACTTTTGTTCAGGGGACAATATAACCAATTTATTTCTCTGGAGTTACAGGACAGGTTTCTTGAAGTCCTACCTGTCTATTTTTAGTCTTATCAAAGTCTTACCAAGTCTAACCAACAAGTTACTACTACAGTCAAAATGCCACTAACGCAGCTGAAATTGTATGTAGCTAAAATAGATATATGTGTGTTTTAAATGTGTATGAGTTTTATATCTAATTAATAAATGCATGCATATATATATATAATTCCTACTATCAATTCCTTTCTCTGTTTTCATCCCTACTCTTCTACTTTCCTTGTGGTGGGTCTTACAGCTGATATTTCTTCCTGAGAAGAATCTGTATGGGAAGTCACAACAACAAAAGTCCTTTTCTGGGAGTAGTAGTTAATTCAAAGAGTTTCTTCTTCCACACTCTAGGATTTACCTCAGGTCATTTTAATGTGTCTGCTAACAGGTCAAACATCTTGTCAGTTTAGCAAAGCCTATTGCAAATAAAAATTTTATAAAATTAGACTTTTTAAAACATATATATTTATTTTTAAATAATTAATTTTAAATATTAATAAATATAACAAATCTTACGCTAGTTTACATCTATTTTTAAATAAATTACCATCATGGCTTTCTTTAATCTAACATGCTTCAACAAGTTTTAATAGCAATAATAACAAGGATATGTTGTTCCAATAAAACCAAGGAATTTCCAGAAGTGAAATGACCTGTTCTATGAGAGTTTCAAGAGGTTTTTAAATTAATATCCTTTACACTTCAAAGTTACTAAACATCTTTAATCCCCATAAGGGTTCAACATCTCTGTTTTGTTGTATGAAGTTAATGAATGTAATTTTAAATACAGAAAATACAAACACAATTTTTCTTGTATATTGATAACAAAGGTTTTGATTAGCTATTTAAATAGACATTTGACTGACAACAGCGTGATATGGTTTTATCTATATTTTCTCCTACTGTGTACTTAGAACATCATTTACTTCAGAGTTAGCAAGTTGTGAAGTCTCAGAAAACAAAATAAATGTTCAGAATTCAATCTCATAATGGAATCTTGCTTAAGCATCATTTACAGTATTATTATCTCTGTTTCCCATTAAAATATTTCAGACAATGGCAAGTGTTATCTGTATTTGGAAAAACATAGATTTTCTTTAAACAGAAGACTGCTTACCAAATGTTGAAACAAGCAATTTTAAGACTTCTGAAACTAATGAATACTCCCCTTGTGATGGACTGAATTTCCATCTGGAAGTACCGAATTCTGTATAGTACTATTTATGACTGCAGGAGCATCCTCAGACGCTCCTTGGAAGATGAACCTCATGTTTATTTTACATGGATATAAATCAAAACCAACTCATGCAAATTTTCTTCCTCTCTTGCGGGCCAGGAGTCTTGTTAATCATGAACCAAAACTATGTCAAATTGTTCAGCTGTCAAATTATTCTCTCCTCTAATCTAACCCTTTGTTCTTCTCATTCCTGGTGTAATGAATCCATTTTTAAGGGGGCATTAAGAAATAAAATAATACAAACAAACTGTAATCAAAATAGTATTCAGAAATTATTCTTAAAATAAACCTATGTTTATGAGCAGACACATCTGTATATATGTATAACTTAGGGGGTTTTTATGCTGTTGTAATTTTACACCTGAACTACTTCAGGCAGATTCTTCTAGTGGAAGGAAAGCTGAAAGAGAGATAATGGATTTTGAATTAATGAAACGTATGAGATGTAAGAGAATTAATGAAAGATCCCAGAGAAGCATAAAAAAAAAGTGTTAAAATTACACATAAGGAAATGAGAACTGCTACAGAGGACTGTTGAAGATAATAGTGATCCAATTTTGGTGCTTCTCAAGACAGGGAGAAAGTATAAATATTGATTAAAGAGTCCGTGGACTTGTTAGTTCTGAAGTAAGTGAATAATTCATCTTAGTTTTTCTTTTACACTTATAACAATGTCACTAGATAATAGAATAAGACACATTTTTTTGATTTTTTTTTTTTTTTCATGCCTGCTTAGCATAAAATCTTAGTAAAATCTTGAAATTCCCACACTTGACATAATGGAAGAAATAACAGCACCTTGATTTCTATATTTGAGCGTATTCCATTGTACTTTTGTACAGGTGACTAGAACTGGTTGCTACTGAAGGAAACAATATACAGTCATCAATCCAAAATTTAATTTCAACATGATTCGTGTCATATCTCAATGAGACTAAACAAAGAAATTGTATTTTGTAGTAGAAAGGGTACATCAAAAGGTACAAGTGCGAATATATCTGATTTTATCAGGGAACACTTGACTGCTTCTTTTCTAAGAAAAATAAAATGCTTCTAACTCTAAGATTCAGCCTCAGGGAAATTTATTTTTTCCCTGTGCATAAGCACTACTTTTATGTGAAATAATGCTCTCCCATTAAGGACTCTATGGCCACTCCAGCTTTATGGTTTTGAAAGTCTGTTATTCAGAGAAAATTAAAAGAAAAAAAGAGAGGAAAAAGGTTTCTTCTTTTTGAGAAACATTTTATTTCAGGGGAGACTTTGTAAACTGAGTGTTGAACTGTCAGATATGGGCACGAAGTACCAATTAGTAGAAAATCTGTGTTAGGACTTTTGTAAGTAACAAAATACATCTTTTTTATAGATTCTTTCTACCTCTCTGCTTCTGGACTTTTTTGCCAGTACAACCTCTAGAGAAAAATAAATTGTTCAGACATTGTTTTCTCAAGCTGGTAGAATGAAATCTCATGAAATAATGCTGTTTTGAAAGGATAATTTTTGAACTTAACAGGCAAGTTTTTCATCTAATTCTGTGGCTTCAAGCAATTTCCCTGATTTCAAGAATATTGATTTGGAATCAAGGTGTCTTTTCAATAACTAGATGTCATGTTATACACATTCCAGATTACATAAGCAATTGTAGTTGTAATATGATATAAATTTATATGCATATGTTACATATTAAGATATAATTTTAATATATGTGTATACACCTTACTATTTATTTAATAGATGTTCATGCTAGAAGACGTATGTTTTTTGTGATTTTTCTCCTTTTTACTTCAGTGACCAACAGTGTAGGCATAGGTGTGTGTTTCCACAGCCAGTGAAAATAAACAATTATTCTAAGAAAAAGTAGAATTCTGGCAAAAATTTTAGATGAGGTAGCATATATTATAGAAATGCTCATTTCTCTCTACTAATTTTAAAACAACAACACATGTACATATGATCACATAAGTCCCAGTCTAAGTATCTGCCAGATAAAATCAAGTACCCTTCCATCACTTAGAGTATGTATCCATATACAGGCACTTCTTTTCACTTTAAACAGTTCTGAGTATGTAAAACTTCTTGTAATTTCACATGTTGTCTGAAAGTGCACTATTTTTAATATGTCCAAACTCAACCATTCTAAAAGGTTCTTTTTTGACAGCAATTTCAAATGTATTTTGGGAAATATGAATGATTTAAGCCACTTAATTGTTATCTTCAATTCAATTTCAAGATTCAGATCTTAAAATATAACTCATGTTAAATTGTGAGATGCCCTGAAAAAACTGGTTCTTATCAAAGTTGCAGTATACCCTCTGTAGATATAAAAGCACAAAACCCTTTAATCTCATTTTTGTGTACTGGATCAAGATATCTTAAATTTCTTAAATATTTCCTTCCTGGGGGCCCACTCAGGTGGACTTGGTGGGCGATGTTACATCTCTGGCAACAGTTTTTTACTGCATTGCTAATAAAATGTCCTTTGTACCTTTAACACATTGGGGTTACAAGTAAAGTGCAATCTGTGTGAGAGAAAGACTCCATGAAAAGCTGAAACCCTGTTTTAGTACTTTTCATGTGCTTTCAGGACTTCCTCTTTCAGGTACAAATTTTCACTCTACTAGCCACAGTACTTTTATGATAGATCTCAGTGAAGCCTGAGCCAGACAATACCTATTAATCACATCATTTCTTCTCTGTCTTATTGAACATGACCATAATTAAAGCTAAACAAAAAAAGAGAGAGAAAGCCCACATCATGGAGAAAGAAAAAAAAATATTCATCTTCCGCTTCAATATCTTTTCCAATGCTGTATTTTATTTGAAAATAAATTGAAACTAAAGTTACATAGATTTATGTAGTACATGAAGAATGCTGATAGTTTAAAAAAACTCATAGTGTTTTCTGACTTCACAGAACCTTCTTTGCTAAGACTAATGCCAAGAGTGGCTCAAGAATAGTTTGTTTGCTCAGCGTGATTATATTTTCCTAACTTGAATAGAGACATTAAATATTCAGATTTCACTAAACATAAAGGCATATAAAGGCAATATAAAAATATGAAAACATTAAAGTTATTTGAGAGAAAAAAATTCTTTGCTATAACTGTCTTTATTGTAAGACAAAATCACAGCAATGAACATAATGACAGCAACTCAAACATAAAATGCAAATTTATTTTAAGAAAGTGTGTGGAAACCACTAGTGTAATCAGGCTTCAAAATTAATGTTACATTACTTAAATAAAAAAAAATTCAGCTCATTTTGGCTGTCTGTTACATTGTGCCATAATAGCTGCAAGTTCCTGGGTTGTATGACTACAGAAAAGGTACTGTATGCATAATATTTTTTCCTCTCATGTCTTGTTTGATTTATCATCTGCTGTTCCAGAACGTGTAAAAATTGCTCAAATGAAGAGCAATAGCTGAAAAGCAACAAAATCCTACCACAGAACATGCTATACGTAAACAAAAGTTTTATGGGTATAGCTAACTGCAAAAGCATGAGTAATATCAGCCTACTCTGTTCAGCCTCTAAACAAACACTTGATTCTTTCTGAAGTCTGAAATGTTGCAAACCTAAGTGAATTCCCAGAGTCAAAATCAATGAACAAAATATTAGCAAAAGTGATGATACTCATTATCTTCATTCACTTAGAAGGACATACAAAAGACAAGTTGAAATGGTCTAGATATACACTGGTTTCAAATAACCCACAAGAAATCCAGAAATAGATCTAAGCATTATTTTCACAGTGTAGACACAACAGCAGTTTGGACATTTAAAAACACCTATCAAAACAATTTCTAAACTACATTTTAACTACTTGTAGGCAGTTATATTATAAGAACTTTTAAAAAAAAAAGCTGAAAATATATTACCATTTAATATGAAGATACTTCCTAAACTGAAACATTACATGTAACTGTTTCAGGATAGACTACAAAGACAAAAGGTACATCTAAAACCAAAGACTACTGTAACAATTATTCCATATGTGTCTAAAGCAACTAAAATTCTTGCTTAAAAATGAAATTTTGGATACATTCTTTGACATCAATATAAAAACCTATATTGCTCAACTCCTGCTTACCTACATTTACTTATTTATCATAGTAAAAAAAAAAAAAAAGAAAAAAAGATCTGAGCAACTGTTACACAGGAATTTTATGTAATTAATAATATATTTAGCCTCACAGAAAAAAATAACTCCCTATTATTCATAAACCTTTAATACTGTGGGTGAAAAGCATTAGCAGAAATAGGAAAAAAAATGTATTGGATACAAATTAACATGTACAAGCATTCTTTATGTAGACCCATTAGGAGAAAAAAAAACCAAACAGTACAACACAGGACTCATCCCCTTTCTCCTGCAGATCGGGAAATTCTTCTTATGGGCAAACCTGTAAAAGTATTTTAACATCCTTTTGTTATCTGTGAAAAGTATTTTTAAATTTGTCTTTTGTTAAATCAGTAGAAAATGTCCAGTATATATTGAGAGAAGGAAGATTAAGTGCATTAAAATTCCTGGATATTTTGACAGTAGGGTTTGTTAATAGTAATTGACAAAGACAAGTTCCAAGATTATGTGAACAAACCTGAAAAGTGTCTTATCTACTGTATTTTTCTCTAGAGTCTCTTATTCTGTCAGAGTATTGATGCTATGTTGCATGAATTCAGAATAACTTTTAAAAATAATTAGTTTACTATCAAACCATAGGATCTGTATCTACTCTGATAAGACAGAGAAATGCATGCCTGACAAACCTTATTCAGTTTTATCAACATATATTTCAATAGGCTTGCATTAGATATTAATCAGTACTATAAAACAGTTCTACAACTTTTGATGGGTTTTATCCAGGAAAATATTTTGGACGTATTTTTCCATATGATATGCTATTAATATGGATATAGTCAGTATAAAAGCAGCATGAAAACCGACCCCTTTTAAAATAGTGACTTTTATGATCTTCTCACACTGCTTCAAAACACAAGAAGATTCTCACTGCCTCCCACATGCCAAGACCCTTTGAAGTTTGATTAATCTGCTACTTATGGAGGAAGTAGTAGTACATAATTCTCCTCCACTGGATAATCTATGGGCTATAATAAACTTTGCCACTAAAACTGTTCTTATCATAGTTCAGCAAATTTATAGTACACTTCACCTTTAAATCATCATTTTGTAGGTATATTTGAAGAATCATTGATAAAATTATACGATCCATTTTTCATCACTTTTCCATACCCATGATGCCATTGGCCAGTGAAAGATCAATATATATACAGCTAAAAAAAATAAATAAATTATTAGAATATAATTAATTCTGTGCATTCAAATTTCAAAGAAAGATCATTATGTCATCATTATTCTATGTATCAATTCTGTTGAAAATGTAACAAGTTCTAAATACAGAATTAGTGGCTGCTGTAATTTTAGTTGGTCATTTTGCCACAGTCTGAACTGAGGTCACAGAAGAAGAAGGCAGATTTTTTTAATGACACTCCTTTGACCTAAGTTTTTACTTATCTAAGTAAATAATCAAATATTAAACAATAAATTATTTATTTTATTGAAAAAATAAAAACTACATTCTTACAATATCATACTATCGATTAATCAAGTTTTATTACATATTATTAATAATCATGTCTTATATTACTATGCAGTATTCTGGCTCTTGGAGAATGGAGATAAATTTTCAAACTGAATTGTATAGCTGTACATATGTAAACATACTTTTCTAAAGAGTGATAAAAGGCAACATATTTGATAACCTGGAAAATGCTTCAAACTCTCAAAAGTCCGTCCAATTTGTGTCCCTGGAGCATATCCTTATTTTAATGGTGAGATTTTGTTTGTTGAGAATAAAACATTTATCACTTTGCTTTCAAACAGTTAACATCTGTTATGAATTCTCAGGGAAAAGAAAACCAAAAAGCCTAGCTAAATGGAATGAAGAAGGTATTCAGATAAATAATGTTTGTTGCTATTTTATATCCCGGTAAGCAATGGCAGGAGCATTAGGGCACCTGTATCAACACAAGACTGGATAAACCCCTTCTCTTGCAAAGTCATGATTTCTATTATGTCAAAAGACATAACATAGCATCCCATACATGTCAGGAAGCAGTAGACAATAAATTCATTGGTAGGCAATAAATTATAAATAGCTCCACAGAGTAAACAGATGATAGAAAAAGAATGTGAGAGGGTAATATTTTTTTTTTGGAGCATATTTTGGAGAAAGGAGAAGCCTCTGATAGCTTGCAGTTATTCATATCCTTTGCCTTACTAATTCTCTATGTTTATTCTATCTGAGTAATGGAACCTCAGCTCCTCCATTTTTGAGTGGGGCAAAAATTGGAAGCAAACAAATATAAACAAGCCAATAGCAATATCTTCTAAAAATGCCAAGGAATCGCCACCACATATATCTGTGATGTACATACGCTGAAATATTAGGGGTATTATGATTCTGTGCATATTCTATAACAAATACTATCAAAAGCTTTAGGCACTGATGTCTGCAGTATTAACCTTTTGCTTTTCTGTGCAAGACCTTTTTGTTATTATTTAATGATCATCTTGCTGTGCATTGGATTCATAATCCCTTCTCAACTCCATTGCTCCCCTCCCTTGCCATTCACAGACAGTCTGATCATGGGATATGAACATCCTATTTTAGAACTGGAATGAAAACTGCGCTTATTCCCTCATCCCTTTTCTCTGTACTCCCTCTCACTTTCTCCTCCCCTCTGAGGAAAATGCTGCATGCAAGCAGTGATGCTCTATGAACCAGGAGAGGTGGAAAGTATTGCATCTGTGAGAAAATCACGTGAGGGAGAGGTACAGTGGTGAATCAGAGCATCACAAATGCACTGAGGCAGGGGGTGAAGGAGACTTGTAAGCAACTTCTGCAACACCTGTTGTGAAGTCCCAAGGAGAAGGTCCCAGTTTTCCAGAAATATCAGGGCTGATGATGCAATACATTAATAAAGGAGTAAGAAAGATTCCTGTATTCTCTTACAGCTCCCCAAATTTACCACATCACATCCTCTAAACACTCCTTTGTTTGCATGAAGATTTTTACTATCTATGTTTTCACAGGTTAAATTGTAAACCCTTTTATCTATTAATCACTTACTCCACATATTCATCATTGTTTCATCATAATAAAACTGTGAAAAAAACCCAATGATCTTGTAATAAAAGTAAAAAAAAGCAAACAATATAACCCTTTTCAAACACAGTGATACTGTCTATAATTTTCCTCAAAGAGTGTCTTTTTGTAACATACAAAAGAAAAGCGATGATACTTGGAAAGCATGCTGTATCAAACTCATATTTCTCGGTGTGACATATCTGATAAAGGAACAGGTAACAACAAGCCATAGCACGTTTTGGTAGAGCTAATGTGGTTGCACTGTAAACAAAGCATTAAAAATTACTTGTAGATTGGAAAGTAAATGTTAACCTTAAAAAACCCATGAACCGAAACTATCAAAACACCCAAAAAGCCCTTAATGAAACCAGTCAAACCTTGTCTCTCTCAGGTTCACAAACAGTAAATTAAAGACAGCTGTTTCATATTTTTAATACTGATGACATTACATCAGTAACTTTTTCTTTTTTACTGCTTACTTCACAGAGTCAGCAATGAATTACTGAGATCTGCTGCAACAAAGTAAATCTTCATTTCCCATTTGAATTCTTCTTCTCTGAAGGTTACTGCATTTTGTTTTTATCTTGTAATTACTTCATGGGGAAAAAGAAAAGTCATAAAAATCCAGAGGATTTTTGGATTTTTTGGGGGTATTTTTTAAATCCAATTATAGAATACTAAGTATGCTTCTTAGTTTCCAAGAATAGTGTACAGGTTTGGGTTGTGACAGAGTGAACAGTGTTGTTTTGTTTTTCTATTACTCCTGTAAAGAGTTTTGCTGACTCTTTGAGGTCCACACTGTCCCTCTTGGAACAGTCCTGATCTTTGTTCATCCTTTTAAACGATGGAAGTGGTCTTTCAGTTCACATCAAATGTTGTTCTCTGCAGATCAAATGTTTCTGCCAGGCCAGTTTATCTCATTGTAATAATAAACCACAAATGGGTTCCAAAGAAAAAAAATGCCTTGCATTTCAATTTGTTTTCTTTAAGCATAACTTCAGAGATCAAAAAGTAAGACGAAACACAAATCCGCTTTTGTTGACTTGTATCTTTGTTGTATTATGACAAGTGAATTACTGCAGGCCTGGCAGGAATGCATTATGGGGTATATTATGGTCCTGACAACCTGTAGAGATCTGCAGGAAGAAAGAGATTTTAGCTATTAAGTCTATGAGTCTTGTCAGGACATGCTGCTTATGGTGTAGAGTGTCTTCTATGGGAAAGCACAGGGACCTCAACATTAGAACCTGGCTGTGATAAATGCGTATGTATGGATTTTAAGAAGCTTCTCATGGGAGCTGAATTTTATTTGAAGTTGCTAAGAGACAAGGGGTTCATTAAAATACTCAGTTTCAAAAACAGTGAGCTAATTATGTTTCATCAAATGCACCAACACTGTACAATTTTATTTCTAGTTTGGAAAAAACCTATCCAGAGATGTTATTTAGGGAGACCAAAAATGGGAAGCAATTCTCCCAGTCTGGGTGTCTACATATCCCCTGTAAGACTAAATTAGATTCTTTATGGAAGACAGACATCCAACTGGGAGCTCTGCAGTAGCTTCACCCCAGTGAAATAACCCATAGGACAGTTGCAATGGAAAAAAAATCCATAATATTTTTGCATCCATTTCATTTCTTCCATTCTACATACTATCAGTAGGAAAAGAATTCCCATAAAAACCTGTGGAGCCACTATTTCACTTTCATCCAACCCCTTATTAAAACATTACGATGATGAGGCTCATAGGAAGCTAATCACTAGGCAGGTGGCAAACTTGAATAACTGTGATTACTGATGCTACCTTGCTTAATATACCCATAATTTATTCAGTGAATTCTGCAGTTTGTCTCACTAATCTACTCTGGTTCTTAGAAGCTTTTGGGGACTTTGATTAACTTTTTTTTGGAATTTCAATCAAAAGACCAAAAGATCCATTTCAAAAGAGTTCATAATTTTCAAACTGTTCTCCTTTCTGATTTTTGATTAGCTCAAGAATAAATTTACTAACTTATTTTTCTCTCTTTGTATTCAGAAAATCAGAAAGAAACAGTGATGTTGCAATTTTCTGTTTGTGTCATATATTGCCTTACTTGACATCTCCCATCATTATTTTGTGAAATTTCTTGAGCCAATATGACATAATGTATCCACTTCCCAGACCAGATAAATCTTACATCCAATAAATTATATACATTGACCATACAAGTATCAATATGGGAAGATTCTTTTATATATTAAGATTCTTTTTTTTTTTTTTTCTGCAATGACTAAAAATAGTACTGAAAATGTACAACATTGCATGATTTTATAAAGATCAGGGACATCTATTAAGATATAGCAAACTGAGGTTTGATGTTTTTTTTCTTTTTGTTTTCATTTTTTATACTGAAATTAAATAATGGATCACTTCCCAATTACTACAAGAGTACGCAAAGAATACTTGGAAAGGAGTTTTAGTCTCATTGTTCTGAAAAAAGTAAGTTGCATACCTCTCCTCCACAGAAGAGTTTTAACTTTCCATTTAGTGTTTATTTGGTTTTTATAGAGTATCACCATTAGTTTGCACTTCAGCTTCAATAACTGCTGTTATTGCATAATACAAACTAATCAGAGGGAAATACTTTCCATCAAAGCATTTCGTATATTGTAAAGTGTTGTACAAAAAGAAGAGTACTACAAAGAAGAAAGAAAAGTAGCAAAAGGATGAGTTAATGGCAGTGAGATATGAGAAAGAAAGACATAAGTACAAATGGAAAAGCAGTAAAGAAAAACTACTTTAACTGATTTAAAAAAAAAAAAAAAAAAAAAAAAAAAAAGACAAATTCCAAGCACTAGACCTGGTTTGGGTTTAAAATAAAACAATTAAAGGCAAAAAATAATGGAATAATGGAGAACAATTACCTTGATTTTAACTTTATCCTGTTAATCAGAGTGACAGAAATACAGATAGCATTGTATAAAGACCTCTAAATCAAAGAAATAGAAAGACCAAGCCAGAAGAGATTACAAGCATTTAAAGCATTTAAAGTAGAGATGCAAGCTGTAATAAAATGAAGAAGTAGGAATACATTTAGGAATAAGAAATTAAGAAGTAATTTATGACAGCTCCTATCTATGTATATATAAATTACACAGCAGACTGTTGAAGAAAGTAAGCTACAGAGGCATTTTTTTAATTGGCAAAGAGAGATGTAAGAATTTAATACCTCAGGAACACTTGCTGAATATAGTGAAATTAATTTTATGATAAAAATTGACACAAAGACAAAATTAAAAGCTCAGCTGTACCAGTTGCATATGTGTTTATTGTTAATGGAAAAATCACTTAGATGCAAAATCAGAAATAGGTATATCTAAAGACATATCTAATTTGAGAACCATTTGAAGTCAGCTGTATATAAATGCTTTCATGAACCATTTTTCTGTAAGAAGTATAACCACACATCTAAGTCAGACTTTTGAAAATTCAAAATTTAAATTCTGAAATTAATACCATGAATGTGTCAAGAATATAAAGTCCTAAACACAAGATTGTGAATGGCAGTATTCTAGAAAAATAATATTCAGTCATCCAAAGCATGACCCAGATAGCATGATAAGTAGTTTTGTAGTCATTATACTCTCCAAAGAAAAGAGGAAAAGATCCTCTTCTAAAATTAGGAATACTAGCTCCAAGGTAGAAAGTCTAGTCTATGAATTTTTCCCTCTCCTTTTCTTTTCCCCATTTTTTCTTTCTTAGCTAAAGGAATGCTCAGAATAACAATTCACCTTTAATTACTAAAGGGGAAAGAAAAATAGTAACTCAAACCAATTTGAGAGGAATGTGAGTATTTTCAAACAAAAAGAATGCTTTCACCTCTTCTCTGCTTAGAAGAAATAGTTTAAAAGTTAGGGCTCAAATAACAGTATTATGGCATACATTGCAGAGGGAAATGTCATATACAAGCTTTGTGACATGCAGTGAAGAAAAAAAACATTTATTCTAGCTCACTAATTAAATTTGGATCATTAGTTCAATAAAACTGGAGAGACTGCATCAGAGAATAGACTGAGAATCTATGAATTTCATTAGGCTTTTTTGCTTGAATGTACAGGGCTGAAGGAGGGATTTGTCGGTTTTTCTTTTTTCAGTAAAAGTAGATCTAATGATTCAAGAATAACAGTAAAGGACAATAGAACCAGATTTCTAAACTGTATCAAAAAGAAGGGCAAAACCATGAAAAAACTAAGTGTTTTATTTTTTGTAATCATCATTTTGATTCCTAAGAATTCTGTTTCCAAAAACAGAAAAAAGAAGTAAACTTTCAGAAAGAATACTGTGTTATAACACTGACCAGCACCACTTTTTCAGATTAAGCCTGAGGTATTTGGATCAAAATAACATTTATCAGAAGCTAGAAAGTCTGGCCTGACTGACTTTCATTTACATTCAGATGTAAATCTAAAGAGTATTTTGAAATCCTCAATATTAACATTTTATATTACTGTTTTACTATACCAACAATTTTGGTTTTAACAATGGCAATGCTAAAAGCATTTCTCTAAGAAACTATGGCAAGAAGGGGATAAAGCTACACTATAGCTAAGAAAGAAGGGATTGTGGATGATATTGCAGGCTGCAGATCAGGGAAATACAAACAGCAACAACATGAGACAGTTCAGAATTTAGACCTTAATTGATAAATTCATTCAAATAAGTGAGGATAAAGTGTTGATATTTGTGGAGTTTTTGATATGGATGTTATATCAAGTATCAAGTTCAATATTTTATCTGGAAAAATATATTTTATCAGCAGATTTCTGCAAAATTGTCAAAGCGGTGTTAAATGCTATATGGGTAGATTCTTAATGAAAAACTATTCAACATCTAAATAACTATTCCACGGTGTTAATTAGAACAAATATTGAACTTTTATGACACTTCTGTCAGCTTTCAATGCTTTGATTTCAGATCAGCATATTTTTTTTCCCACTTTAAGCCAGTATCTTTCATGTTTATGTGGTAAAATTCTGAGAACAGATATGACACTTCAGTAAATTAATTAAATGGCTTAACTGGTTTTCAGGTCACAGGTGAAAATTAATTTCATCTTTACTATACTTGTTGGAGAGGATGAAAGTTTGGTAAGAAAGTTTCACAGATATGTAGGCTTGGCAGAAAGATCTCTGAATGTAGAAACTGAGGATGAGATAGAAATGAAAGCAAGTTTTGATACAGAGTAAAAGATGTTTTGCTGAAACACTGATCGCTGAGTAACTGAGAACGCAAAGGTTGGAGATGAGTTGGAAGGAGATTTTTATGAATAGGACAAAGGTATGTGACTACAAACAAAGACATGTTTTTCACCAAGTAAATAAGTCTCAAGAAGAGCATAAGTAAATAGAAAACATGTCTTTACCAAAAAGAGAGATATGGCAGGCAAACAAGAAATGTCAATGTAGCAAGAAGAAAAGAAGTCTGAGAATTTTCCATTGTAAGCTTAAATTGTAACTTACTTACTCTTGTGATTGGATAATAATGACTATAATATGGTGATGGTAGTAATTATGATAGGCTATAGGCAAATGTAAAGGTATTGTGTATGGTGCTTATTGGTTGTTATATATTAAGATACTCTGCAAAGAAAAGTATAAAATGCTTTGTAACTTGAACAGAAGGCAGCTTCAGGTACGCCTACAGCTGGAGCTGGCAGCTGTAGGGCTGGCTCTGGAGACCCACTCCCTGAAATGCTGTAACTTCACCTATGCAATAATCAGCTTTCAAGAGAGCCGCCTGAAGTCCAGACATCCTTCGTGAAACCTTCTCCTATATATACTATTTCCTCTTTTCACAAAAAACTGCACCGTCAGAAATCTGTTCAAGGACGGACATAATTTGTTGTTCAGGAAATACATAGAAATGGACTGTCAGAGACATAGTAAGTCATGCTGTGAAGTTGTTCTGGGAAGACACTTACAGTCTTTATGTCTGATCCTCTTCAAACTTTGTTGGTATGCACTTTCAGAAGCAGTTCATTCAAGTATCAAAACATATATCCGTGTAGATTCCTAAAGATAATTAGAGCTAAGTGAAGATAAAGAGATTTCAGTAGTTCTATGTTATGGAATGTCACAGAGAATTAAAAAGGGAACCAACTAAACAAAAAAAACCCAACAAAACAAAAACAAAAAACAAAAACAAACAAAAAACAAAACAAAACAAAAAAACCAAACACAACAAAGCCGACAGAAATCTGACTGATTTTGGTATATAACAAACAGTATGGAAAAATCACTACTGGAATTATATTCAAGCAACTGAACTCGGCACACTCAGAAATAATCCTTATTTAAAAGGCAATGAAAAATATTTTACTTAAATAATTTTTGTAGGCCAAATAAACAATTTTGCACTTAAAAATATTAGAAAAAGTATGCAGTGGGGGATCACAAAGTACGAAGAAGGGTGAGAAATCAGATTTCCCCCCCCAGATCAGACTTACTCTGGTAGAAAAAGTAATATCAGTTTCAAAAGTGACTGGAAAAAAAACAAAAATGTGTGTACAATCAGGTAGCAAATAGCTCCTACAAAAAGTTGATTTCACTCACTGATTCATTTGCAATGCTGACCTCTTTTTATTTTTTTGGTTTGGGTTTTTTCAGTAGTTTAGTCATTAACCGGATTTCAGCACTTGGTGCTGTTAGCTAGAAACAGTATAACTTGGCTAATTTTCTGGGGTTTGTGATTTTTCTGCAGGCTTGAAACTCTTCAGCAGACTGCCTAATGCACAGAAACCTTTCAAGAAACAAAATGGGTCTATTATGGAATTGTATCAAATAGCTGCTTGCAGTTTCACTTGGTGTGGACATGAAGGCTTAAGCAACACCACTGGATTGATTGAATCTTGCTTTGAAGTAAGAAGTTCATTTGAACCTAAAGCTCAAAAAAAACATCATGGAGTACAAGACCAAGGTGAACAAAACAAATGAGTAGGAATTATATAAAAATTCTTCATATCAAACTGGAATTTATGTCTCTGTTTATAACTTATTTTCAATCATCTTCTCAGTAAATTATTATTTATTTTCAATTATTGTAAAACAATCATAAATTCATAATTATTTTCTATCATTCCTCAGGTGTACTGAAAATATTTTAAAGGAAATTTTTGCAATGATGCACCACAAATAAGGGATTACCTGGAAGTTAGAGGTATCTTATTCAATTATCAGATGGAAATTGTTAGAGGAAAATATGGATATTGTTAGAGGAAAATATACTCTGGCCAAGATGAGGCTGCCACAGCTCTGGGTTTAACCAGCAAGAAGACTGACACAAGCACAAGCCCACAGAGCACATATATCACAGAATGAGAGATGCACAGAGTATGCTGAGTCAGCAGGGACCCACAAGCATCGAATCCAACTCCTTGCCCTGCACAAGCCCATCTTTAAAACATATACACCACATGCCAGGTACATGGATAACAGGTAGACCCTCAGAGCACTCACACGAACCCCTCGCTGTTCCCAACAGGCAAACCCCCCTCTGCTCTCACCCTTAGAGGTACCCAGAATGGTTTGTCTGGGACTCCCACGGGGATGGAGCTGAGAGTACCCTGGCAGAACATTATTTGGTGCATCACTCAGGGCATTGTCTCTCTGAACTCCTCTGTGGGTGTCTACATGACCATGTAGCATATAACCTAAAATGTTGATTCAAAGGTGACTCGACTAATCTTCCTTGCAGAAGAATAAGAATCTCACAAATCAATGTGAAAGGTCAAATTTAGGAGAGTGTATTAGGATTCCGTGTTAAATTTTCTTTAGATAAACACACATTTATTTTCATGAGAGTCTTTGGTCTAAGAGGTTAATCAAATGTGATGGAAAATTACTCATATGATGACATAAAATTCTTCAGGTCTATCCTGAGCTAAGTATCACTTGAAGAGATCAGAATTAAAAAAAGGATTGAATTTTTCTCACAACACTTCTTTTTCATGAGGCTTTATTCTGACTAAATACTGCTTATTTTTCTATACTTATCTCCTTATATATATATTTAGTTTCATTTTGATGAAATAAAATTTAACACTGACAAAATCCTTCATTAAAAATTGTAGTCTATACAATATCAAAACTTTTCACTGAACAGTTATGAGATTCTGTTACTAATGGTATTGCAATAGAAATTTCATTTTAAATGAAGAAAGAGATACATTTCATTGAAGGAATCTTTCCTACAAATCAGTTACTACAGGGTTTCTGTTTTTACAGCTCATTAAAATTTGCTGAAATCATTTCCCGGACTTTTGCCTAAACAGTTTCTTAGGAATTACACACCTGGAAATTTCTTTTTTCTTATAACATATACAAACCAATGAAAAGCCATTAGCATTGAAAATTTTTATTATAATGTGTTATCTTCTACTGCATGTCACCTACAGTTCAATAGACGCCTAACATTTAATTGTTATATTTGAAACATATTTGCACCTGTTTATATTCTCCACATGAGTATTTCACACTCTTTATGTGAATGGGCAAGATATTACAGCTTTATGCCTTTAAAATTTGTGGAGTTTGGGGGCTTCCAATATTTTAATTGAAGCATTTTCCTTGGAGAATGTACAAACTCAGAAATAAAACATTTTGCTGAGAGTTTGTAAGAATCCCTAAAGTTTAAGATTATCCATATCACTTCATTTGTACATTTACACAGCAAACCTTTTAATTTATAAAACCAATAACATCTATCAGAGGAGTTATTTACATAATGGTTATTTCACAAACTTGCTTATTAATGATAAATTATTTTCATTCTCTTTTTGCAATGAAACACTGATTGGCTTTTACTTCCAGGACATACACCCAAGTTTGTTTCTATATGTCTGATTTATCTTTATACTGTGTAGCTCCTTCTCTGTTCTATACCTTTTTTTGTCATCTGTGCTCTCTGTCCTGGTTTTGGCTGGGATAGTTAGTTTTATTCTTGGTAGATGGTACAGTCCTGTGTTTTAGATTTATTGTAAGAATAGTGCTGATAGCACAACAATGTTTTAGCTATTGCTAAGTAGTGCTTACTCTAAGTCAAGGACTTTCCAGGTTCCCATGCTCTGCCAGTGAGCAGGTGCACAAGAAGCCAGGGGGAAGCACTTGAAGTGACAAGAAGTCAGTTCTTGGTGAGCAATTTTAAGGTGCATCACTTAATGTTCCCGGTTTTATTCCTCTCTCTCTCTCTCTCTCTCTCTCTCTCGCATGATTATTATTATTGATGTTTTTATGATTATTGCATTTTACTTTATTTCAGCTATTAAGCTGTTCTTATCTCCAAACACAAGTTTTTACTTTTTTTCTGGTTCTCTTTCCCATCCCACAGGAGGAGTCAGGGAGTGAGTGAGCAGGACTGTGGTATTTAGTTGCTGTCCGGGCTTAAACCACAACACTTACAAGTCAAATAACAAGCTAAACATAACCTATTAGTGGCAGCACATATATTTAATTTTGAAAGAAGATTTTTCTGTTTCTTGTATAGAAAAAAATTTATCTATGGAAAACTCAACTTTTTGTTAAATAAAATTGGTCTAATAAAGCTATTGCCTCTCTGTGAGAACTTAATCTGGTAAGTCAAACCTGCAGCAATGTTATTTTATCAAGAAAAGAAACTTGCAGTATGAAAGTCACAAAACTATAGAGGTCATATGTAAGAAGCCTAAAAATTCATAGACATAAGATGATTTAGCTACATCTATGCATCACGACTGTTTGCAGATTTGCAAGTACAATACTTTGCATCATTTACCAGTCTGTTATAAACCCCTGACATTATATCAATTTCTCTATCTTGAAGAAAATTCCTCTCAGTACAGCTTTGGGTTTTGCAGACTTTTTAGACCCTAAAACATCCTGTAAACATGATTGGGATAGAATACTGCATAGAGAAGGTAGACGATCAATTTGGGTTTGGATTGACTTTTCTAAATAACATGAAACTACAAAAAATTCAATATTATAAGAAGAATGTATGTCATAAAACAACTATGCAGATTACTCAGTCTGCATTTTCTAAAGCCACTTTTACATAAGTACATCTTCAAAACCAGTCAAAATATTACCCATTTTGTGAAAATCAGACACATTTGGGGAACCAGGTGCTCAATTAAAGGTCTCTCTCTTCATTAAAATAGCATTTCAGCATAGTTAGCTAAGGCTGGCAGAAGTCACATGGGAGAACACATTTCCATGTGGAAGAAACTCTGAAATAACTCTGAAATTAGCATGTTCTGACAATCCAATTTAAAAAGTTGCAGGTTGTAATCATGACATTAGACATAAGGAATCTTAGATTAAAAAAGAACAGATTTTAAAAGTCAAATCTGAAGTATTAAATAATTTAATTATGCTAAGTATCCAAAATCTAAAAAGACAGAAAAAAAAAGATAGTTTTTTTAACCCATAGGGTGGCAGAATATAAAACCTGTCTGCCAAAAGAGATGTTGAACTAGAAATGCTGCATAGGAGCACACAAAAGGCAAGACTAGGGAAGTTTCTGTCCCTTTGTTCTTGGCCCTGGTGAGGTTTCCTCTTGAATACTGTATTTAGTTTTGGGCCCCTCGCTACAAGACATAGACATATTGGAGCAAGTCCAGAGAAGGGCAACAGAGCTGGTGAAGGGTCTGGAGAACAAGTCTGATGAGAAGCAGCTGAGGGAGCTGGGGGTATGTGCCAGTTTGGACAAATTTGGAGGAAAATATCCTCTGATAGAAGGCAGGTTACAAACAACCTTCCCCCACCAGATTCGGGAAAAAAAGAAATTTTTCTCAGAGGAAAGTGAAAGAGATCAAAACTATTTATTTAACAAACACAGAGGAGAAGGATAATAATGCTAAATAAGAAAACCTCTCGCTGTGGAGAGAAACCTGGGAAAATTTCAGAGTCCTTCCGTAGTCTCTTTCCCCCTACTTGGAGCTGGGTCGTGGTGGGCCCATCTCCAGGGCCTTGATGGAGAGCTCTCCCAATGTGTTCTGATGTTGACACAGTCCAGAAGAGAAGGAAAAAAACCCCAAAGTTCCAGGAAAACAAAGTTCAACTCTCCATCTCTCTCTGGAGAAAAAGAGCCAAAAAACTGTCTGAAAAGCAAGAAGGGTACTTCCCCTGCTCCTCTCACTGCCGCAGGATGCAGAGGAGTGTGTATCTGTGTCCTTTGAGAAGTTTGCTAAGTTTTTTTCTCCTCTCCCCCCCTCTCAGGCTCACTTTAAAGGCACAGAAAGGCACAAAAATAATTTCTGGGCATGGAGCAGCAATAGGGGATACACATCATAAAGACAGGGTGTTTAGCCTGGAGAAAAGGAGGCTCAGGGGAGACCTTATTCCCCCTACAGCTGCCTGAAATGAGGTTGTAATGAGGTGAGGGTTGGTCTCTTTTCCAAGGTAGCAACTGACGGAACAAGAAGAAATGGCCTCAAGTTGCACCAGGGGAGGTTTAGATTGATATTAGGAAAAAAAATTCTTCACTAAAAACATAGTCAAGCATTGACCAGGCTGACCAGGGAAGTGGTAGACTCAGTGTACCTGGAGTTGTTTGAAACGTGTAGCTGCAGCACTCAGGGACATGATTTTTTGGTGGATATGGCAGTGTTGGGTTAGCAGTTGGACTTGATGATCTTATACGTCTTTTCCAACCTAAATTATTCTATGGTCCTATGAAGAGAAAACAATGTTCCATGAATTGAGATACATGAAAATAAATCAAGAGCTGCAAGAGTTTTTTTTTAGTAAGAGTTTGATAAAGTGCAGTCATGGTAATTTTCTTTCAATGCTACAAGCAGTCAATGCATTCTTAGATGAAGTTGAGAATTGTCTTCCTTAACTATAATAGTATTAAATTCTTTCCGAATAATACATGGGTTTATAGTGTCTAGAGATAAAGCTAAAAATAATCTATGATTTATGATTGTAGTTTAATCCAGCAGGCACCTAAACACCACACAGATGTTTGCTTACACCCCTCCCCTTGTGGGATGGGAGAGAGAATTGGACAAAAAGTAAAATTCACGGATTGAAATAAAGGTGGTTTAATGGGATAGAAAAGGAAAAACCATAGTAATAATAATAGAATAAGAGTATTAAAAGCTACTGAAAAATACATTTAGTGCTGGTAGCTCAGTGTGCAGCTGCTGTGCAAGCTGCAGGTTGAGCTCTGGGTGCTGGAGTCTGAGATGAGACCATGAGCTGGCGCCAACACTTTGCACTATAAAGAGCATGAGGACTTGTGGAGGTGAGCACTCAGAGGCAGACACAGCAGAAGCCGAGGACTCAGTTGGAAGACCCCAGACTTTTCTACACACAGACTGTGAGGGTATAAAAGCCCAGGGAGTCCTTTGTTTGGGGTCTCTCCTCCAAGGCACCAGCTCAAGCTCTTATTCTGTCTTTGAATGATGGTTAAATTATTTTAAGGATCCAGATGTCTGAGATTCTGTTCTGTGAAACCTGGGTTCGAGCTGGTAAGAAGAACCCAGAAACTGCATGTGGTACATATAGGGAGTTAAGTAGGGCACCTCTCAGCTCACTGAATCCATTCCCTGTGAAGGATCTTCGACCCTAGCTCAGGTGGTGCCAGTGTGATCGCTGCAATGACTCCTGTAGGGTCAGACAGGAAAGTTTCCCTAACAGGGATATACAACACAATTGCTCACCACCAGCTGACTGATGCCCAGACAGTGTCTGAGCAACATCCCCTAGCCAATCTTGCCCCCAGTCTATATTCTGAGCATGATGCCTTATAGTGCATGGCCAGATTGAGCCTTCTGTCTGTGTCCCCTCCCAACTTCTTGTGCACCTCTTTTCCCTCCAGTATCCTCACTGACTAGGAGAGCACAAGAGACAGAAGAGACACTTAGTGGAAGCATTGCTCAGCAACCACTAAACATCAGTGTATGTTCCACATTATTCTCATCCTCAATCAAAAATACAGCACTATTCCTGCTACTCAGTAGAAAATTAACTCTATCCCAGCTGATACCAGGAAAACAGTATATTTCATCTCTATTAAACTATCTATGATCTCAACCCATGAAATTTCTCACTTTTTACTGTTACAATTCTCTCCCTGATCCCACTGTGGGACAGTAAGCCATGTGGGGCTGAACTACCTACCAGGGTTAAATCATAGTGACTGTGTACCCCACTCTGGTTCACAGTACTCTATGAGACATCCTGAAAATTTACAGGCTCCATGCTCTCAGGTACTCCCACCCCTCTGCACTGACTAGTGAAGAACTTTTGAAAGGACAGCACTGCTACTCCCAACCAGGTACCAAACTGCTTGATGATATCTGCTCTCTTCCTGTGCTGAATGGATAAGAAGAGGCAGCACCTTTCAGAAATCGTAAGAGGTTTCAGACTTTCACACCAGAAGATCTTGTCCAGATTAGCAAACTGTGAATGACATGACTACATCTCCAAAAGTGGAAGAAAATTTTCCTCAAGGGCTGTTGACAAATTACAAATAATGGTGGTGATTTGAATGGATCTATTTATTATTTTTGTCATCTACAAAATTAATTTTAGTATCAGACTCTGTGACCTTGACCCACAGATGACTCCAGTGGAAGTGAAATAATCAGGTTAATTTATTTTTGTCTTAGTTCATGTCCTAAGTACATATTTTAAATTACAATCTGCTAGATGAGTCAGTAAAGTAAAAGTTAATTAATTTCTTACAATATCTAATCAAAATCCCCCTAGAGCAAAAATGCAAACACCTAAGATCTTTCCTCAAATTACAGCAAATCCAGTATGTATCAGATCAACATGTAAAGATTCCCTAGAAACCTTCTGCTTCCAATCTGCACATTTTCCTCTTTTTAGTTTTCCTTTTTTTTCTGCACCAAAATGAGCATAAATTATGCTAACAGGGATTACTGTGTGTAGAACATGTAATGTAAAATACTTGAAGGCTTTCTAGACCTGCCAGTATAAATACTACCATTATAAATTTATTTCCCTTTTTGGTTTCAGGTCTTAAAGTGAAATGTTACCTGAGGATGTCCATGTAGGAAAACCTGTACATTCTTTCATCTCCCATATGTCTGGGGAAACAAAAATAATGTGAAAAGAGATCTGCTGAAAGAAATATAGTCACATATGTTTGATACTGGCATCCTTTGAGGGAACTTGTATAAAAAGGTTTTCAGAAACTGATGTAGTCATAGTTATTGGCTACATTAATATGTTAATTAGTAAATCTGTAGAGGTTTTCCTGAAAAGGCAGTTTTCTTTGGTAAAATCTGTTAGAATACAATATTTCTTAAAATACATCAAGATCATTAATAAAACCAAAAATACATCTATGAAACACTGTCTTTGTACTAGGAAAACCAGGAGTTGTATGCTACTTCCTCTGAGGCTGGGTAACTCTTTGACTCTTATGCCATAATTTCTATCCTGTGAATCCTGATACAATTTTTGTGATTAACATATTGGAGAATGAGATCGAATCTCTAAACTGAAAAGCTGATGCAGAACTACTGAAAAGTGCTGGAAGTTTGAGATTGCACATAAATAAACCTAGCTAAATTACAGAACAGGACTCCACTTGAAGTACCTGTGTCTATAGACAGGAGTCATTGTCCTGACAGAACTTTATTTAAACTTCATTGCAAAACATTCAGCTGACCAAAGAATCACAGTAAGCACTATTTAGTACTCAATCTATATTCCAAAAGACTTCCTATGTCTTGTATTTTTTAAAAGCATACAGACAAATACTGGCATATTATATAAGACTAGAAAGCAGAAGAACAGAGCAGCTTTTTTCCTCCATTCTTCTTCACATTTCTCCTATATCTTTGATACTTCAGAACTGGTATGTTCAAAAATATTTTGCCTACAAAGGAAAATAAACTGTGAGATTTCTAAACTGCTCTCAGTGGGGGACATTTCAAGCTTCTTTTTCTTCTTATTTGGAATAAAAATAAATTTTTCAATCACAAAACTTCCTAAGAAATTATTTTATCACAAATATTTTTGATGTGGGGAGGGGGAGGATAAGAATATTACTTGTAGAAACACATAAATATTGTACAGAAGAGAAAGGAAACAGTTCCCAGTATAATGCATACTTTAAAGACAGCCTGCTGCAGAGAGGATATAATAAAATAACACATTGTTTCTTCCATGTTTGTTCGGTCCATTTTTTTCACTCACTGCATATAACAAAAGTCTATTTTCCTTTCTTCATCCATGAATTTACATAAAAATACTTTTCTCCCGTTTTTCTTTTCACTGGTCCTTCCAATTTTTTTTTTTCTTTCCAATTCTCAAACTCCTTATCCATAGCAAGAGCTGATTATAGACATTCTTATATTATTAAGTATATACATATATATATATATAAAACAAGAGAGAGAGTGAGAGATTTGTATGTATGCATCTATTCAGATACAATTGCAGAATTTTAAAAACCTTTATTAGTCTGACAGATTTAAAGCCTTAACAGTAAGCTAAAAATCCCTAAAATAGTTTTATAGAATCATAAACATTTTCATTTATTTGTATTTTATTAGCCTAAAAGTTATTTTACAGTCTTTGCTGAAGAACCAGAATCATAAACCAGAATCATAATATTCTTCCTAATTTCAGTCTGTACCCTACACGTTCTTACTCCCAATTTTAAGATATCAAGAGCTTTCAGGATCACAATGTAAATATTCATCAGGATGAGCGAGAAGAACCTGGAGTTCATTCCTACTACTTAAGGTTTCACCTTTTAAGGATGACATAGATTGTTTATCTCTAAGAACTAACTGAAAAAACACATTGATTTATATGACAGAACAATTATGGTATTTATAAATCCGAATCTCTAACCAGAATTTATAAGTATTTATACAGTTTACATTTATTAATTGATAGAACTGAAGAAATATTTATAACATATGTAACACAGAGGTGTAATGACCTGAGGTAGTTCCTGTGACTGGCAAAGTCTTACAATAACTGATATTAGAAAGGAAAGAAAGTAAAGTAAGATTTTATGTTGCATTTTACTGGATTTGGTGTGTAAATACAAAAGGAGAAAGATAATTGCCTACAATCAAAAAAACCTGATTAAATTGTAGTTTTAATTCTGGCCACAGGAAGATTAGTATGTATTTCAGGTATCCTTGCAGGATCTGGGTCTTGGGGCTGGAAAGTCATGGTCAAATCTTAATGTGTCTTGAAAGAAAATCCAAGGCAACATGACATCCCATCAAATACAATGTGTAGTAAGCCATACTCACGCAAAACCTTGTAATTAGCCCACCTATACCACTTCTGCATTTTTGATATTTTTGATGTACCTGACTTGCATGATTTGCATAGAATTTTTGACCCAGCTGGAAACATATTGTCAAAGCTGCTGCAACATCAGTACCAACACTGACCACAAGACTTGCACCTGGACGTCCCAATGAGCATTAGTTGGGAAAAGAAATTATGTGCAACCATTGTGAAGGTAGCAGAAAAAATGGAGAAAAAAGCAACATCACTGCAGAATTTGTATAAAAGCAAAAAATAAATCATCATTACATTTCAAAATGCTGATTTTTTTGCTCAGTATAACTTACACCTAAACACTACAGAGCGTATCACATAAATTAGACTATCACCTTGGATATGCACCACTGTATATCTGGTACATTTATTTGCAAGATCATTCAGATGTTTTATGTTTATTAGCAGTCATCAAGCCATATCAGTCCCCCACACTAAAAGCCCCATCTTCTCTCAGTGATGTCTACTGGTCATGCAGGGAAATTTAAAGCTAGAGGGTTCACTTTCTGGAGACAACTAAAAATACTCTGAAACCTCAGAAAGCATTTCTGTTCAGACAAACCAAGGTAGAACTAAAGCAGAGTGCTCAAAAAAAAAAAAAAATCAGTTAAGAAGCAAACAACTGTCTCTGCTTTTGCCTTAAAAGGTGCAAAGAGGGAAAGAGAACAGGAGCCTACATAACTCTGTGCCCACAAGATGGAGAGCTTAATTACCAAGCAGCTTTTTAAATTACCTTTAAATAATAGCAAGTAAAGTAAGAACAGCAAACCTCACATACAGGAAGATATAGTTCCAAATTACTAATATTAATATAATGATGAACTGAATATTATGTTTTAAAAGCCTGATCCTGTCTTTTCTGCCTTTTGATACCCTTAGCAGGTACTTCTTTTCCTACATAGCTGTTCAGGAGCTACATCTTTAGTGGGCTTGCTGCTAGGGATGCCATTCAGCGCCTGCCTTATGCAGGAATGCAGTGTCATACACTGGCTCTTTTTGTGGTGCCAGTGATAACATTAGTCAGTGAAACAGACTGTGGGATAATTTTCCTGATGTTAAGAGAAACAGGCTTATGAAAATTTCCTGAATATATGCCGTATCTCTTGACTGTCTATTGAAACAACAATTGTTTTACAAAATTCTTACTATTAAGATTTTTCTTCATTACCTTAGTTGACTGTGAAAAAAATAACCACCCATTCAAGTCCACTGTCATATGATTCATGCCCTAGAGAGTTCATGACTATTGACTGTTTGTAAGCTGCCTCCAGTTGCTTTCCAGATATCCTTTGTAACCATCATCTCCTCTTTTTTAGCATTTTTGGTATGCTGCAAGGTACTGAAGTTGCTGTATCTCAGTTGGTGTACATATAATTACTCAGAAGAATGGAGGTGGGGAGAGAGAGGTAATATGGCAATGGACAAAGAGACAAATCAGAGTTGGTCACTCATTTGGAGAAAGGTCTGTAACCACCTTACTCTTCCTTTTGTGTATGTTTTTGTGCATGAACAGAAGCAGATTTGCAGTTCATGAAGGTCAAAGTTGCTTGCTATCTCAATATCTCCTCATTGGAAACAAAAGAGGACACCCACCTATGCTTGCAATGACTGAGTTTTTCTAGAGAAGTTACTGTGATCCAGCAGCTACTTAGATATTGTATTGTAATTCTGTTTGTATTCTCACAGGCTGGAGAAATTAGAGACTCAAAAAACCATATTTATTAGACTTGGAGAGACTGCAGACTCCTCATTCATTCCAACTATATGAGTTGCAATTTTGTGCCATGAGAATTTCTGCCTCAGTAGAGCAAGAAGTGCAAAAGTTCTAACATCAGGCTGGCTTCTCCTTTCATGAGAAGTATCCTAGAGATATTCCATTTGCCCTTTTAAGAATTCCACAGCCTGCCCTCTCTTCCAAGTAGGTTAGTCACCACTTTCCCTCTATAATAAAACTGTAATGACACGTATTTCACATCAGTGTTGTGATACTGCTTCATTTTACGAAGACACAGACTTATGCAAACACTCTTGTTACCATAAATTATGTCACCTCTGTTGTCTTCTAGATACTCTATGCATCAACATCTGTTCTATTGTCACACATTTCATTTGCAGTAGTGTCTTGTGTAGTAGTGTCCTGCAGTAGTGTCCTTCCTCCTTTAGTGACTACCTGTATTTACTTGCATTTTATGTGCGTTCATTTCAGAGCTGTAAGTTGTTCTTTTCACAGGAACAAAAGCTGTAAAGTACCCCATGAGTCAGCACAAAGAGGCTTAACTAGGCTGCTGTTCTCTGAAATTTTTCTTGGTATTCCACAGTGAATCATCCATATAGTCATTAAAATACTTTTCTTCTGTTTTACAGAGAAATTCATTTCAAAGAACAGTATTTTTTTTCAGCTTTCCAGAATGTAGCCTTCTTATGCGTCATCTTTCTTTTGATGGTCTTGTCTAGACAATATGGTCTAATTAAGAGTGCAAAATAAACTGAGCTTCCCCAACACAATTTTTGCAAAAACTGATGTCTGATAACTTGTACCAGTTCAAAGCAATTTTTTTTAACTTCAGTATTAACCTGTAATTCCCTAAAAGTCACATTAATTTTTTTGCAATAATTGCACATAACAGCAACTCTCTGTTTTAATGCTGCCTAAATTAATGTCCTCATTAATTTGAAATATAGCATGACATTGTTTATTTAAGTGTCCGTAAAGTTCAAACTTATCCAATAAGATACATTCTTTGTCCTAGAAAAAATTAAATGCTATTTTAACTGCATCAAAACTTTGACATGTCATTTATAACTAATATTGTTAATATAAAAGACAAGAAAGAGGAAGATTTGTGGCTAGAAAAAGAAATTCAAGAAAAAGGCTTGGTTATGCAATAAAAAGGTTGTCTCCCTGCACACAGAGAAGTGCAGTGGTACAGGGCAGGCAAGGAAAGCCAAATAACATAGCTGGACAGACCAACACTGCCCTGGCCCAGAGGTGAACTGAGTTGAACTTGTGTGTCTGTGTGTCTGTCCATCTGTGCCTGATGCAACCGTGGAAGAGCAAAGATCCAGAAGCAGTGCATGGATGGACTGTGTGTGAGATCCCAGTTCTGGAGGGATCCAAGATGTGTGTGTCTGTGTCTGTTTGTGTGTTAGTGCATGGGTACAAGGGGGCCTGTACCAGAAACTGGAGTGGGGCTGCAGCACGGGGGCACAGTGCACATTCCAGCAACTGGGGAGACTGGGAAGCAGGAGCAACTACTGGGCAGAACAAGTGTCTGAGCTAGAGGGATCCATGTTGCACAGTCTATATATGCATATTTTCCACTCATAGGGAAGAAGTAAGAGGTTTTTTGTGCTGTGTTCATGTGAACTATCTGCATGCCTGTCTGTGATTGGTGTGATCAGCTGTGTACTTTTGTAGGTCTGTGTTGTATATGCTATTTCTTCTTATGTCCCTTGGGAATTCATGATCAGCCTTCTTCCTTGTTTGATATGGGCATGTGGAGTTGAAGTAATCTTTTCTTCACTGGGCTCCTGATTTGAGAGATCCTTAGTGAAAAAAAGTAGAAATTAAGATCCCAAATAATACAGGTTAAGTCTAGAGGTTTCATTTTAATATCTGTTTTATTTTTGGTGTTCTCAAAATGTTTCATTTCTAATTCTAAACGTTTTAGTTTGTTTTTCTTACAATTCCATTGAAGTTTGAAATTGTAATCAATGTAATTATTTTATTATTTTGTTTTATAAATTCAGAGATGTTTATTTTAAAGGAATCAAAACAGAGCTGCCAGAACAGTGTATGCAGAATACATAGCAGAAAACTATTCCAGGATAAGATGTACAGCCTTCTGTGCTGTAATATTTCACCAACTGCAAAAAGAAATTACTCAATGGCTCTAAAAAAATGCTGTTAAATTTTCATTTTTCCACTGGATGCCTTTTTGTTTCATTTCCTCTACAGAACTGAGAAAAATATCAGAGTTCAAGAATATCCTATGCAATGTTTTTAACACTTTTATGCACAAGACTTTTAAAAATGTAGCGTAAAGATGTTTACTCTGCTAAATGAAAAAAGGGGGAGAAGGGCATTTGAGTGATGAACTCCTTGCTTACTACTCGCTTCCTGCTCACTGCCTGCCTCTGCCTTGTGCTTTTTCAAAAATCATCTGTCCAAGACAATGGCCAAATGTGCTTCAGGGGCTTTTCACTGTAGGGATCACTTCTGAGAGATATTATAACTGAGGCTGTACCAAATGTGATTCTTTGCCTGTCCCAGGCACCTTAGCATTTTCAAACAATCTTTTATAAACTCAAGTCACACTCCAGTCTTGCAGGAGGTAACCTCAGTTTTGTTGTATGAGAATTGCCACTCTCATATATTGTAAAACAATCCCTCACTACCCTAGATACTTCAAAATGAGAGAATAAAAATCCCTACTCAAGAAACTTTGTGTCTTAGGTTTAGAAAGGCATTATATGGCTGTCAGCCAAGATTAAAGGCCAAGTGGGGGCATAACACTGTCCTATGATTTAAACTATGTCTGCTGTCCTATGATTTAAGCTGATTTCAGCATAAATGAGTTCTGCTTTTGTTTGGCACTCATGGACAATTTCCTGGAACAAATACATTTAACAATCCCGACCTAACTCTCCATGCTTATAAGGCTTCCACAAGTTTTATCTTCCATGATGTCATGATGGTACTGAGAGATAAGGGACAGAGAGTAAGCATGACACCTTTTGCAGGGGAAGTCTTGCTCTACAGCAGTTCATTATGCAAGAGGAACCTTACTGAGCTGCTACAATACTGTGCACCATCTATCTTCACTGAACAAACACCCCCAAGTAAAGTAACAAAAAGGATGCCACAGGTACAACTTCAGCATTTTTGCCCATATAGGTAATGAATCTCACATATTTAGGTGTGCACCCAAATATATTTTCCATGTTGGTTAGCTACTGTGACACTCCCTGAAGCTACATTAAATACCTAGCATTCCTCATACTCTTTTAACACTAATGAACCTTACAGAGTTGTTCCCAGACTGGTTTTGCTTATGACTATTTTTTCTTAATAAACTTTTATATTTGAATCCAACCAAAAACCTACTGAGTAGAATAATTTAATTTCTGCTGATTTAAAAGGAATATTAAAGTTCAGACAGGTATGCAATCAGGCGTTGAGGAAGTAATTTTTACTTAGGATGTTCCTCTCAGTCTGAAGCCCTCCTTCATCTTCTACTCCCTGTCTGGACCAAAATTTTTAATTGTACTATTAAGAAAAGCTGCTCTTTAATTTAGGTATTTTCCACTATGTTTGATTTTTTTTTTCTTTTTCATTTATGCTTATCATTTGGAAAACAGCCAAAAAATTAGAGTAGGCTGATTAAAAAATGGGTTTTGCACTCATTATCCTAGATGGATTCAAGACTAAAACAGATGATGTTTTATGGTATTACCCCATATCTCACTATGGCTTACATCCAAATAATACAATTTAAAAAAAATACAGAAATTGCAGAAGATATATTTTATCACATAGTACCCTAACAATGTAGTTTTCACTGGAAACAGAAAGATACAATCTTTAGCTCCCTTTCTCTTTTTTTTTTTTTTTTCCCTGGGTGTTGCACTTATAGAGAACATTTTAAAAGTTATGGATGTCAAATACACCTTATATGTATTTTAACACTTTAAATTCTGTCTTCTGTCTCCCTTCCACAATGTGATATTGGACTTAAGAATCAACCCATGTCAAGGTCAACCCAGAACACAGATACTGTGAAGAAAATTAACGCTACCTCAGACAAAGCCAATACAGGTAGGTTTTGATTAATGAGGATTCTTAATGTGGGAGGCTTAAATAATTGACAAATATGAGACTTAAGTCAGTTTTGCCTCCTTGGTATTTCCCTACAGGCCAGAGATGATACTCTTCGTTATGATTCCTGATTATACTGTCTGAACAGCAGGTAGCTGTTATCATACTCTGGTTAGGGAAATTAGGCACAAACACCTGTCATGTATAGTCCTTCTGAGCCTATATGGTTAGTTTTTGGTATGCCTTGATATGATATATAGTTATCTACCTACCTACCTACCTAAGAATATTTAATGAAAAATTTTGCAGATAATGTATTTCTTGTATTTTCTGGTTGAAGAAAAAGTCATTAATAAAAGTTTTGCAACAGTCTAAAATATATTTTTCTGAGACAGATGAAAATTATCTGAGAATATTTTGGGATCTACAAAATATTTCACTCAATCTGAAATGTAATAATTAATTTATTTACAGATAAGGAGCAGATTTTTTTTAGAATTCCTGAAGACTGGGAAGCTCAGGATGCAAAGCTTTTAACAGTTCTTTTGATGAGACCGTTTCAATATTTCCTCTTAATATATTTGTCCATTTTCAGTACTGAATTTGATCCAAACATGCATAGTTTCAGTTACCCTAATCTGCATTTAGAGGACAATATGCTGTTAATTTATTTGTAATCACTATCAGTATAGACTAGCCTATCAATAGAGATCAAATCAAGATAAGATAAAGAATCAGGTATCTTTATATAATCTTCAGAAAAAAAACCCCATTGAGGTTATTTATACCGAGGACTGAGATAACTAAAAAAGATCTAAAAAAATATTTTAACGAGAATGATTTCTATTTAACTTTCAAAGTTCAATGGATAAGCTACATAATATTTTCTCTAGATCTAATGTTGTTTTTTTATCTGATTCCATGAATATCTGCCAAAATGCAAGTGAGGTATTTTAGATTGCAGTTACACAAATGCAATTGTGATTGACTCATTAAACATAAAACTTTTAGTCTCATCTTAATATCTGATTGCACTTTAATATGGATCTTATGTAAATACCTCAACAGATCAGATTATTAAAAAGAAGTGTAGAATAACTTGATGTGTAAATGCATGAAGAGTTTTTAGAAGGTTATGAAGACCTTCACATGCAAAACTGCCCATTTTTGGTGAAAAACTTTTGTGGAATAAAGCTGACTACTGAAAATTTCTGTAAGGTCAGATTATATACACAGATATAATCTCTAGTGTGTGTAGTCCTTTCAAAAAGACATAAAGTCATTACAGACTTTGATTATCTCTTCCAGGCCTTTGCTAGTTGAAAATGGGATTTCTTTTCTTAGTTAGAGGCATCCAGAAAATTTAATGAGCAGTAGCCCAGGTGGGAATTTCCCCTTCCATTTTTTTTCTGTGTAAGTAAAACACATTTGTGCCTGCCATTTCTCTCCTGAAAAGCAGTCAGTTACAGGAGCCCAGAGTAGTCAAGTAGGCAGAACGACTTGACAGATTTTCCAATGGTTCCTTACAAAGATATTTAAATCTCTACCCTCCTATATTCATATCTTTCTTGCCCAAATCCCTCTTCTGTCTTTTGCTATTCATGACATCAATACTGATGAGTTTCTTCCTAAAGTTTGGTATTACAGAATCACTGAATGGGCAAGGTTGGAAGGTATCACAGTGGGTCATCTGGTCCAACCTCCCTGCTCAAGCAGGATCATCCTAGAGCACATTGAACAGGCTTCTGTTCAGACAGCTCTTGAACATCTTGCAGGAGTGAAACTCCGCAACGTCTCTGGGCAACCTGTTCCATTATGCAGTGACTCACAAAGAGAAAAAGATCTTCCTCAGATTCAGGTGGAACTTCCCATGTATCACTTTCTGTCCACTGCCTCTTGTCCTACTACTTGGAACCAGCAAGCAGATCTTTGCTTAATCATCTTGACACCCTTCCTTCAGATACTTTTAGACCTTGATGAGGTCCCCTCTCAGTCATCTCTACTTGAGACTGAACAGGTCCAGCTTCCTCAGCTGGGGATCTTTCGTAGCCCTCCACTGGACCTGCTCCAGGAGCTCCATATGTCTCTGGTACTGAGGAGCCCAAAAATGAACACAGAATTCCAGATGTGGCCTCACTAAGTCTGAGTCGAGGTGCAGGATCGGCTCCCTTGATGCACTGGCAATGTTTTTCCTAATGCAGCTCAGGATATCATCGTCCTTGAACACAAGGACAATGCTGGCTCATGGACAGCTTGTTACCCACCAGGACCTCCAGGTCCTTCCCCACAGAGCTCCTTTCCAGCATGCTGGCTCCCAGCCTGTGCTGGTGCATGGGGTTATTCCTCCCCAGGTTCAGGACCCTGCATTTGCCTCTGCTGAATTTCACACTGTTCTGTTTATCTCTCCAACTTGTTGAGGCCCTTCTGATGGGCTGCACACCCATCTGGGTATCAGCCACTCCTCCCAACTTCGTGTCATCAGTGAACTTGCTGAGAAGGCATTTAACCCCTTCATCCAAGTCATTGATTATTAAATTAAAAAATAATGGGCCCAGTATTGAACCTTGGGCGACGCCAGTAGTGACAGGCCTCCAACTACACACAGGGTCCTGTGCCACTGATTACAGCCCTTGGGATCTGCTGTTTAGCCGGTTATCAGTCTGCCTCACTATCCACTTATCAAGTCCACATTTCCTGAGTTTGCCTACGAGGAAGTTGTGAGAGATAGTGTCAAAAGAATTGCTGAAGTTGAGACCGACAATACCCACTGCTCTCCCTGCATCCATCCAGGTAGTTGTTTCATTATAGAAGGCAATCAGGTTGGTCAAGAAGGATTTACTTTAATTAAATCCATGCTGACTTCTCCTGATCACCTTCTTGACATCCTATTTATAGAGATGGCCTCCAAAATGAGGCCCTCTATCACCTTTCCAGGGATGGAGGTGAAGCTGACTTGCTGGTAGTGCCCTTTCTGAAGACCAGGGTGACATATGCTTTCTTCCTATCCTCAGGTATCTCTCCTAATTGCATTCCAGCACCTATGGATGAAAAAAACATTTCTGTCCTACCACCCACAGGTTTTTTTTTGTTGCCTACTGACAAACTGATGTTTTCTGCATTTTTTTTCAGTTTCATGTGTTAGAATTTCCATCAGTTAGATATACACACAGAGACACATATATATGTATTTATGTTTGTATATATACACACATATGAGATACTCCTTTGGCAGTCTTCAAAACAAACCTTTCATAATTTATCATTTTCTAGAAAAAAAAAAAAAATCAAACACCAAAACTTTGTTCTCTTGATAAAGATTGCAAACTTTGAATATTACTGTGGAACTGATTTTAGAGACAAATGTATGGAAATGAGATTTTTTGTGTGCGTTTGTTTTTTATGCTGTTTGTGTGTCATCCATTATCTTCCTTCTGAAGAACTGGAAGTAATTTATTCATAGAGCAAGAGGCAATTCTGAATATTGTTGGCTGGTGACATATGGTGATATAGAACATTTTCAAATGAAATGAGAGAGTCAGAAATCTGATGTTCATAAATAAAAATATTACATACAGAAAGCATATCCATAGAGTAGATATTGATGAAAAATAAGCAGCAGAATACATCTGTGAGGATAATTTGAGGGGGCAAAAATAATGATTCAACAAAATGGAACAATAATAGAAATACAATGACCAATAAAATTTTCTGAGTTGACAAACTGGAGAAAATCTTTGGGGAAGTCATAGAAAAAATAAAGAGGAAAAAGAGACATTAGAAAAAAACCAAAATTACAGCAATTTGTAAAGAGCTTAATCACTTGTAAGATTATCTATCTCTGTCCTCTGCTCCTACTCACCCTTGTTTTGAGCTCTCATCAACCAGCTTGATGCACCCTACTGTTTTTCTACTCATATATCAGAAACACTGCCCAATAATTCAATAACATAAAATTAACTGCTGTGTCTTTTTCATACTGTGATAACAGTGGACAAAACTCTTTCTTGTTTGAGTAGTTCTGAACATTTTCCAATCATAAAAGGCTTAAAACTTACTGAGATTAACTGCATGATCAATGTAAATGAAAAGTTAATTACAAGTCAGAAATCATGACCAAGTTTTATGCAGTGGAAACTGCTGGAAAAAAACAGGCACCAAATATTTGTTTAAATGTTAATGAAGTGTTTTGTTAAATAAAGTAATATCCCAAAACCCATGGCAGTAACTACTTTCTGACTTTTGGTAGGATCTTTCCCAAGGAAGAACTCTCCAGAATAGTTTTGATATGGTGCATTCTTCTTCTTATATTAATATTGATAAAATTTTCACTGCAAAAAGTGAGTAAAATTTCAGGAAGAAAAAGGAAGTTATAGGGGAATTTTGACATCTTCTGATTCCATACAGAAGTTACTGAACTGCACAGGACTGACTTCTAAAACACTACATCACTCTGGAGAGATCACCATTAAGATCTTCTTGAGAGCAGGAGGTGTAAGAGGACAGCTGGTAAGAAGTGTCCGGTCAGTGAAGACCCAACATGAAGGATGTTCTAGGAAACAGAAATCTGGACAAGCCCACACATCTTTATCCCAGATTTAGCCAGAAAGTTTCATTGAATAGCATGCTTTCATACAGCTTGACCAAGCACTTCAAACTTGATCAAGGATTTCAACTTCCAGCAGGACTGAAGAATTCTGTAGTTGCGGTTTGCCTATTCCAGAAAAAAATTCTACATCATGATCATGTAATCCCAGCTGTGGTGTTGGATGACACTGTGCAGGTCCCTGGAAGTTTGAGCACTTCCAAAAGATTCAGCTCAGTCCAAAAAGATTGGATATCAGTTGGCAAGTTCTTGAACTTGAAACATTTCTAAATTTACAGAAGAAGGCTCTGTGATGTTGCTGCAACCAGGTAGCTCCTCCTTACAGTTGGAGCATTTTTTCCCACTCACTGATCCCCTCCAGCCTTGTGTAGTTTTTTGGTGTGCAACCTGCCGCAGTTTCTTCCAGTTGTGGTCTATCCATCATAGGCAGTCATGGACTGCTTGCCAGGGTTCATAATGGAGAAGCAAGAAAGGATATTTTTACTCAGATCACGGTGCTTTCCACCACTGCTTGCCTTTCCCTTGACACCAAAAATCTGCCTTAAAACTCCAGCCTTAACATTACTGCTGTAAAAGCAGCAATGACAGCAATAACTGACAGCAATGCTAAGAAGAGTGGTTGAAATTCCCAGAAGAAAGTCACAGTCTTCCTGAGGCAGATGACAATTTAATAAAATCATGGAAAGATGAATGAGTAAGTATCTGTCTGGGTCAGCAGGACTGTGTGTGCTTCCAGTGTCTCTGATTAGATACTCTCTATACTTCCGTGTATAACGGAAGGATTACTAACAAGGCTAACAATTGCAGCTGGTTATTGATTTATTTAATAAAAGGCAGAGCTTTATCTGCTGTGTGACAAGGAGGGGAGCAGAGATTGAAGGTTTGTGTGCTTTGCTGCTTTCCTGGGCTAGGGACGATCATCAGGAAAGCAAGGGACTGTTTTTGTAATTACATCACTCATACAGACAGCAGAAAAGAAGCCCTTTAGTCCTCCAGACAGGGCTGGGACCCACATCGTCACTGAAGTGATGAATTTGAGCACTGGTAATTTATAAACCACATATACAGAGAGATGTTATTTTTTTTTTATCAATCTGTGGTTGAAGAAATAGAATCTTAATCTAAGCATTTTACTCTGCTTAGCCAGGTGTTTCAAAGTGTACTGAATAATGGACTTTATAGGGTTGACAGAAAATAAAAAACATAAAATGAAATGAAATGAATAAAATAATAAATAAAATAAATCTTTCTGTTAAATAATTTGTTCCATTTCTTCCCCTCCAGTTAATATTAGTCACTGCATGTTTAAGTAAAGACTAAAAATATATTGAATTGATTTAAAAAAAATTCATTTGGATTTTTTTTCATGAATTAATGAATGTATGCCACCAAGATGTTTTGCAATCAATTTAGAACTTTTGTTAAATCATTTTCTTTAGAAAAAATACAGAAAATGTATGTTACAAAGACATATATAAAATTGAATTTGATTATATAAAATCCTGTATGCTGTAATGTGCTAATTTGGTCAGAGAAAGGCAGAACAGACAGTAGAGTTTATCAAGGGAAAGATCATTTAGTCTACCAACACTTCTATTAATAGACAATTTGCTGTGCTTAAATAAGGAACAGAACCATTTTCAATTTCAAATTTTTCATTAAGAACATGGACTGAAATTTGCAAGTCAAGTTTATTTCTTTAATTGCTTCTCATAGAGCAAGCTTCTCACAATATGCAGGTGTAGTACAGACAGACTGTCGCTTGCTTAAATAGAATTTGTGATGTCATTCTGAGAAGGCTATGAATTTGTTCTGGAGGAGACTTACTCTACTAAATTCCCCAGTCAGAATACAAATTTAGAACAGTAATTTACAGATGACCACTTCAAGAATGAATATACATGAACAGAGTGGAAGTAATATTCTGGCATTGAATACAATTTTGTCTGATAATTGACTTTATTGTCTGTTTGAATAAAAAAGTTCAAACTCTCTTGTAAGGACAGAATAATCAATCCCATAACATTCTTGTTAATGATAATAAAACAGAATTCAAAATCTATGTCCATTAGTTTATCAGATTTTTTTTATCCCTTGCTGTTCTGTAAAATATTATAGATTCTCAGTGCCTATGATAAGATTATAGGTAGTGTTTTTCACTGACTTCTGTAGGATGCTTTCCATCCTGACAGGTTTGCTGTAAATCTTAAAAGGTATTGTTAAATAAGAAAAAAGAGAAAGAAGATTTTACTGTTTCTTTTTTTCTCTTCTCATTAAAGAGCTTTTATATCTATTGTGTATATTTCCACTTTTGCTGAGGGCCAATGGATATACAAAAACATATATATACTTTTCTAACATCTTGATCATGATTGGAAAATCAATATTTTACATTTGAAAATGTGATTTTTTTTCATATGAGGTGTATTTTTGAAAGCCTTATATACAGATATATAAAATATATCTAACCAAATATATATTTTTATTTAAAAATTGATTATTCTGTTTGTTTTCTGTCTTCCATAACCTTTGTTTTCGTTTTTTGCGTATCATTTAAACAGATAATGAAAGGAAAGCAATAGAATAATGGGGGATAAAAGCATAAAGAAAGGAAATTGTAACAAAAAATGTGCATGAGCTAAGGAAAATTAAGAGAAAGATAAATCTGACACAGGCTATAATCAAGTGAGAAAAAGAGAGACATGAAACAAAGGAGATGTATTCTTAGGTTTACATTCTGAGTCCTAGAAGAAAAAGAAAGCAAATCCATCGTTTAACTGAATAGTTCTAGAACTGGTTTTGTAATCTGATGGTTAATGGAAATCAGAATCAGTTTTTGAACTATATTACTGAAAAGAAAAGGTGGAAAGCGTAATGTCACTGCTCAATATTTACATAGATTGCCAGAAAGCATTTTTCTTTACTTGTCACATGCCACTGTGGGAGGTGATGCCTTTTGTAATTGGAAGAGTACAACATTTATGTGGCATTTTCTGCAGTCAATGACATGGTCTCCAGTAATGTATGCTGTACTTAATCATAAAAGACTGAATAAAACTTTCAGAGAGAAGATTTTCAGACATTATCAGATTTTAGGTAATGTGACTTTAATGGCAGCACAGTCAAAACAGCTAGGACACTTTCAATGAAAAGAGAAAATTATCTGTCCGTTATGAAATATTCCAAGACATCTGTGTTTTCCTTGTCTCACTTTGTTTCTGACAAAAGCAGACAGACACTTAAGCAGCATCTCACAATGCTGATCAGTGACTGGGTTCTTACCCACTTTGGATTTTATCAGTTTTCTATGGCTCTGTGGTACCCATATTGAGACAGGGGTGATGTTTTTCCAAAAAGAGCAGATGCAGACTCTTGCTGAGGCTTACCAAAGTGATCTAAGAAGAGCAAACACTTGCAATTTTCTTAAACAGCTGCTTGGAAATTTCCATCAGACAATTACTGTTTTGTGACTGTGGTGAGCTGACCACAACTGGCAGGTAATCCCTGACCCAATTGCTCAATCACTCTACCCCACTGGGATGGAAGACAGAACTGGAAGGGCAAAACTGAGAAAGTGCAAAGGTTGAGATAAAGACATTTTAATAAAGGGGAAAAACCATCCAGCACACCAACCCCTAACAAAAATCCCAAGTAGTGCTAATGCAATCACTCACCACCTCCCCCAAGCAGACTGACATCCAGCCAAGCCCTGAACAATGGCTATGTTGAAAAAACTCCCTTCTTGCAGTTTTTATTGCTGAGTATGATGCCATACGGTATGGAATATCCTTTTGGTCAGTTGGGATCAGCTGTCCCATCTGTGTCCCCTCACAGTCTTTTCTCACCCCAGGCCTACTCACTGGTGGGACAGACTGGGAAACAGTAAAGGTCTTGATGTTGCATAAGCACCACTCAGCAATAGCTAAAATATTGTGTTATCAATGATGTTTTGGTGACAAATCTAAAACACAGCCCCATATGAGCCACTATGAAGATAAATCCTGACCAACCCAGTGCAGTCATAAAATCCATAACCACAAAATGGAATACCTGAGGCCAAGGGTCAATGGTTGCACTTCTAACAAGAAGTTTACAATCAGCTAATTTAAAGCTGATCTAGTCAATAAATTTCCTCTAAAAAGGAATTTTCTGTTTGTTAAGTACACTCTTCAGGGGACTAAGCCAGCTACATTCTGACAGTTTGCACAGTGGAGAATGTCTAACAAAAAAGTGTAACTTAAGAAATTACACATATTAAAAATCATCAAACCATTGTAATGAAAATAGCTCAGTAAAATTATGGACAAATATATTTTGTAAAAAGAAATTAAACCCACCTTGTTTTAGGAATGTCTTTTTTATTCTAATGAATTTTCTTTTTCACTATTAGTGAAAAGGGTATTTTTTCCCCAAGTATTTAAGCTTATATTTCTTAACAAATAAAGGGAAATATTTATCAAAAAAATAAGGTGCATAACCTTATTTTTACATCTTATGCCTTATAAATTAATCACACACAAAAAAAATAATATTGGAAAGGACTGTATTTTCAACCCATGCTGATAATAAAGGAAAAAAAAAAAGTAAATACTCTGGCTATTAATGGAAAAACAACATTCCGAAATTGGAAAAATCTCCTTACCCAATGATTCTTTTGTTATAAATTTATGATGTTTATTTGGGTCACATCTTTAATACATGAAGTCTATGCTGTATTAGCTTTCTAATACACAGTTAGCTTTCTCACAGATATATTGGCATAAAATGGTAAAGTAGAACTCATCTAAAAAAAACCCAACAAAAACTTCACTCAGTGTAATTTGAAATTGGATTCTTTAACACTCTGTCCCATGGCCATAGAATTCTCTGCCCCATGGCCATAGAATCATAGCTACATGAAAGTTGGAAAAGGCCTCCGAGATCAAGTCCAACCACTAACCTACTACCACCATGTTCACCACTAAACTGTGTCCCTAAATGCTACATCCACATGGGTTTTTTTAACATTTCCAGGGATAGTGATACCACCACTTCCCTGGGAAAATTGTTCCAATGCCTGACCACCCTTTCAGTGAAGAATTTTTTCCTAATATCCAATCTAAACCTCCATGGGGAAAAGTTGAGACCATCTCCTCTTGTCCTGTCAGTTGTTACCTGACAGAAGAGATGGACTCCCACCTCACTACGACCTCTTTTCAGGTAGTTATTAGAGAGGGAAAAGGTCTCTCCTGAGCCTCCTTTTCTCCAGGCTAAACAACCCGAGCTCCTTCAGCCATTCCTCAAAAGAGCTGTGCTCCAGACCCTCTGACAGTCCACTCAACAAACTCACATCTATCCGATTAAACAGACATTGCTGAGGGAACCATTCCAACTCTTTTGTTTTATACTATGCTATTTTTTCTCTGGCTAGTACTTAGTCTGTGATTGTACTTACAACAGTGGTCATATAATCTCTCAATCTTTATGTTCCGAGGCTTTGCAAAAGAATAACTTTTACTTTCAAGACAGAAAATATTTTCCTTATTTTTCTAGTAACTTGATTTAATCCTATGGAGATAGTCCAGCTCATTAGCCAGGACTAAGCACATCAATATTTCTTTTTCTAATTTACAAGTTAAAAAATAGGCACATCTGTAATTTCTTAATAAATGCAGTCATTCATCAGAAATTTTGTTGGGTTTGAGCATATTTAAATCACCTTCATATTTCTATTTTTTTAATGCCTTGCTTCAAAATCCAAAAATATATACTTACCTGCTTTTAGACTGTATCTCCATCTTTTCTTTTGCAAAGAGGTTTGAAACTAAAGGTACAGATAAATGTGCTATCAAAACGTACCATCATTTGAAGGATCTCTTTGCACGTAGGTATAATTTGGAAAAGAATTATTGATTCAATACCAAATTTCTCTACCGCCACACCCCAAAATCCATTTCTCATTCCCATGTTCTTTTTATCAGTTAGCTTTTCTCCTGTCTCTAGCTTTCACAAATATATAGAGCTGAAGAGTTTTACATTTATACTAAAATGTTAGCCTAAGAGTGGTAAGCTGCACTGCCTGGGTGAACACCTCTATATTTAATTTTCCAGATGCTAAATTATTTTTTTGAGCAGTAACTCCTATAATCATTGCAGTCAATTTTTCTTATTTAGGATTTTCAGAACATCATAATAGCTGCTGGCTATAGGCAAACTGCACATACATGGAACAAGGACTCCTGTGCTTTAAGGCAAAGACTTCTGTCTAGTGCTCATGCAGAGCACAATACCCCAGAAGGCACATGGGAGGGAATTTGACTGCTGAAATGCAGTTTCAGAGAGTTTCCAGCTGTTGAGCTTCTGAGAACATACATTTTTGACATTCTTTCAGATGAGACAGCATGGTCTAATGGAGACAGACAGTTCTGTCTGTCTAATGCAGGGGGAGAAGATCCGGGATCATCTCTACATTTCCATCTCCTTTTGAAATGGCACATGACAATATGCAGTACACAATAGTTCACATTCACCTACAGACACACTGAGTTATGTTCCAGCAATCCTTATGCAATGCACACAAAGTCTTAAATACTCTCATAAGTATATGACCCTTAACAGGTATGATCAAAATGCTGTGTAATAAATAAATAAATAAATAATACCAATACCAATAATAATATCATATATATAAGATATCCTTCAGCATGAAAACTGAGCTCATTAGCATCCCCTGAGTTTCAGGAGTGATTAGTGCTTAAATTCAACACCCTGATCAACTCACAGCTTTTCCTTGATTTAGAGTATAAACAAAGCAGCTGGTTTTGGCTTTACAATAGCAAAATCAGATAGAGGGAGGGGGTTAATGTGCACTTTCCAGGTATTATGATAGGTAGCAAAATATTTGTTATAATGAAATCCATTATTCAGATAAAGATGTTCTTCAAAGAAGTGTATAATTGACCTTGGAAGTACAAGAATTTGATAAGAATTCCTGTGGTTTCAAGGCAAATATAGAAAAAGTTTTCTTAGAAGTATAAACAGAGGTTTTTAGAAACTGTTTGGACAATATCTGTACCTCCTTGTTGTCCTATAATATACTCTTTATTTTCATATGTGGTCTATGCTTTCTTTAGGTAGACAATGATCTCTGTGGGGTATCAGTGTACTGTGTACAATATGTCACAGATACTAACCATAAAAAGAGGGAAAAACTTATTTTCTTTATGATCCAAAAATTTAAAAAAGCTTCTATGTCTATACAGTAAATTAATTTTTTCATATAAATATTATCTGGTTTAATAAATGTAACTTTCTTTTTTGAGGGTCATCATAAGTTCCTGGACACTTCCTTCTTACTTGAAACAGGAACAGGTAATACTCTACCCTCAAAAGAAAATTTAGCTTCTGTTCCCAGTTCAGAAAGTTGTCAAAATAAATTCATATTTTTAAATTTAAGCTTCACTTTGATGTTTCCTGTACAGGCGCTACAGGAATTATGATGAAAGTCTTTTATTCTGGTGGTATTGGTACTCTTGAGTAGTAGATAGAGTGGAAAAAATAAGAGTTCATAAGATACTATTTCCAGTCCTTTGGAAGAAAGTTGGAAAAAAAACAAGCAAACAAAACAAATAAACAAACAAACAAACAAACAAAAACTCAGAAAAAATCCAACTCACAGCAACAATAAAATAGACAAACAAAACACCAAAAAACAACTAAAACAAAAATGGATTGTTGTTTAGGATGTCAATTTTGCTTAGAAATTAGGGGCGCTTTTAACTGCAATATTTCTGATATAAGCTTCCATAGAGTGAATATACTGAAATAAAAACCAGTCTTACCTTGGACAGCAGCTGTGGCACAGAATTTCCATTAGATCTTCACAAGGATAAAAAAATAATGAGACATAGTTATCAACGTCAACACTTTCATTCAAATATCATAGATTTTTTTTACAAAACAAAAATAAAAATCTAGCACACCATACTATTAGTTACTCTGATGTACTTTTCAGATTTTAATTTTAAAAGGGTTCTACAAAAAGCTGCTTCCTCATGCTAAGAAGCTACCCCTCACGATTTTCCTTTTTCGGAGGAATGAATCTCATGGTTTACACATGTGGCAATTTAACAGCAGTTAGTATTGCTGTATTTTATGTGTATTTTATAGCACAAATACAGAGATAATAATTTAACAAGATAATATAATAAAAAAGCAGTACTTGATCTTACTGTGAATATTTGAAATAGGATTTATAATTACAATTTCCTTTGGGAGATTAAAATATTAAAGCTATGCTAGTTGCACAGATTATTCTTATGACAGTACAATGCAAAAACATCTCAATGTTTATTTTATTTCCCAGCACATTTCATGTAAGATATCCAGAAGGGATGGGCAGATGCTGATGGCATCTGGCCCAAAACAGACAGAGACACTATCAGGATGTTCAGTCTTGGTGTTCTCCTGCTAGCTAGAGAAAGCACAGTGGATTACCCTGGCCCTGGAAGATGATTTGAAACATCTTGTATGGTCAGAGCCACAAGTTTGGGTTATTATTCTGATTTAGATTGCAGTGACCAGTTGTAAGACAGGAATGGTTAGCAGGGATCCCCAAGTATCCCTGGTCACCTGATTTGCATTATGTTGGTTTTGGCTAGGGTAGAGTTAATTTTCTTCACAGTGGCTGTACAGGGCTGTGTTTTGGATTTGTGCTGAACACAGGGCTGATAAAACAGGGATTTTTTTTTTTATTGCTGAGCAGGGCTTACACAGAGCCAAGGCCTTTTCTGCTTTTTGTGCTGCTATGCTGGCAATGAAGTGGGGGTACATGGGAGGTTGGGAGGTGACACAGCTGGGACAGGTGACTCAAAAGGGATATTCCATACCATATGACATCATGCTCAGAATATAAACTGGCATGAAAAAGGAAGATAAGGGGGATGTTTGGAGCGATGGTATTTGTCTTCCCAAGTTACCATTGCGTGTGATGGGGCCCTGCTGCTTTGCTTGTCTTTGCAGCTTTTGCATTCCCTACTAAATTGTCTCTATCTCAACACTTGAGTTTTCTATCTTTAATCCTTCTATTCTCTCCTCCACCTCACTGGTGGGAGATTGAGTGAGCAGCTGTTTTGTACTTGGTTACTGACTGGGGTTAAATCACACCAGTATCTTACCATTCCTTTTCCCATTTCTTGACCTTACCTTCTATTGCTTAATATATCTCTTTCTTTGCCCTTTTCTATTCCCAAATAAACAGTCCCATTGATTCCAACTTTGCTATGTCCATGTGCGAATTTGGTTTATCTAGTGCTGGCACCTGACCATCCCTTCCTTACACAGTATCACAAATAGGGTTACAGAGGCACTGCCTGCCTTGCTGCTCTCCAGAAGGTTCACAGTGCTCCCATTCAGCTGCCTGTGATGTTTGGCCATTTCTCTCAAACCTCCCCCTTCACCGTGCACTCAGTACCTTGGAGTGCTATCTATAACTCTTGTAAACTCCTCACTCTTTTATTTATGACTTGCAGCAATTTCTTATTTTATGTCTGGCAGTTTCTCCGGTCTTGTTTAGTTGGCTTAATCTCAGGTGTGTGCTGGGTCAGTGCCTCAGATATTTGCTTTTAAATCTAGCATAAATATCCACATTCAGGCACCATGGGGCAAAAACAAACAAACAAAAAAATGTGCAGAACTGTATTTTAAAATACATGAGTTTAAATTAAAAAACATCTTTAAGTTAAACCTAACAAATATTTACAAGATAAACTAAACTAAATAGTTGAGCAAGCAATTATTTAGAATTATTATTATTAATTATTAGAATTAATATTATTATGTATGGTATTGTAATTTATTATTGATAGGAAAAATAAGTTATTCTTATTTAATAAATTTATAAGTTTGAACATTTGGATTTCTTTTAATAAGTACAGAGATTTATTTTTGTCTCATTCAGTATCTACTCTGTCTTTTGACTTTCATTTTGCAAGGTAAAAATGGAGAGTCTTTTTCTTCATTTAGAACAGGCTGAGGATGAATCAAATCAGGAATGTTCCAAAGGCATACAGCTTTCATGCATTAGTCAAGTAAAATTCGAACCAGATTAAATTAACAAAATATAAATGTACAACTGTATCTTCAATTTTAAATTAAAATATTACAGGGAAAATAGAGAAATTATTAAGAAAAAAACCCCCGACTTATTTTTTACATGTTTACAGTTGAAGAAACCATCACTGTTTTGATACAGTTTGATTCTTTTGCAGAACATTATACATACTGAGATGAGATGCAGGGTTTGGTTTTTTTTCAGTAAAACAAGAAAGATTTGAAAATGAAGAACTATTTATGTTCTGTGGGACTGGCACTGCAAAGGTCTTAGACACTGTTTTACTGGAATGTTAAAAATCTAAAATCATTAGTGTTAATAAATTAGTCCTGGACTGTAAGTTTTACAATAATAAGTGAAAAAAATAAACAATCAAAATATAATACATACTTTAAATCAATATGATTTTGGATTATATTTATATTTTTCTATCATTTTGTTCTCATTTTATTCTTCTTTTGATTGTATTTCTATTTAATTTTTATCTCTAAACCTTCCTACATACTATTCTTTTGAATAGCTATTTTTCTTCTATCAGAATTTTAATCTGTTACTTTCTTTCATATACTATAATTCAATAGAAGTAAATGTTGAATTATTTTAATTACTAGTAGTTCTATATCTGGACTATATGACCTGTGTCTAATCTATTAGGAGATATCCTACTTGTCCTACTTTCTCCTTGTTCAATCCCAAAAGTGCAAAATTTCTTTTTTTTTTTTTTTTTTTTTCTTTTTGTGGGGTGGATTATTTCTTCCTACGTTTAATAAAAGAGCAAATTGTAGTACCTGAAAAATTCAGAGGTGAGGAAATTAAATTTTATGGCAAATGAGAAGTCTATTTAAGCAGATAAAAAGCCTACCAAACACTGAATGATCTATGAATTAACATTCAATTAGCTGTTGAACTATTATTTTTTTTCACTATTGAAAGGCCAACACAGTAAAGAAACAGTGCTGTAGGTGGGTAATTAAAGTGCTAACTGAGACATTTCTGTAAGTATATTTAATTACCTCACTAATGTTACAGAAAATGAATTAAATTGAAAGGATTAAAGTCTGAAAAAGACAAATGTCATCTATGATGTCTGAATCAAATAACTTTAGCTCAGACAATGTGTCCTTGGCAATCATTGCAGGCTTACAATATGTATCTGAAATGCACTTTCACAGTTATTTCAGGAACATGAACTTCACAAAGGATTATATAATTTCCTAACTAAGTTTTAGTTTAAAATATTGTAATACAAACATACTTTCACACTCTAATACAAATAAATAATTAAAGGGAAATGGTTGTAAGTAGCCAACAAGACTTTCCATGAAAAATCAGCTGATGTAATGAAAATCTAAAATACTGTTTTACAATGTAAGCTTAGTACCACTGCCAATAATGTTAACAACTCAGTTATAAAAAATCACATGTTCTAGGTACTTTTATTCTCTCTGTTATAAATGAACCATAACTGTGACTGGAATCAATTTTACTTTTCCACATGGAGATTTTGATTTTTCTCGGTCTCGGTGGAGGAAGTTCAGATAGCATTTAAGAAATACAGTTTCTTAAGATCAAAGACTTAAGAAAACAAAAAAGTCTGAAGTCTGTTTTAGTCCTCTCTTCTGTGGGGTTTTCTTTGATTTGTTTAATTTGCTTGTTTTTACCTATAACAGACAAGAGAACGCTCCTCTGCTATTATATTGCTTCCTGTACAAGTGATTAAATGACAATTATGTGTCAAAAATGCTAATGGTTCTTTATTTCATTCATATCTAGTAATAAGTACATATTATGAAATGTTTTTTCACTTATGGCTTTCGTTGTTAAAAGAGGTAGAAATTTTTCTATAATCTAAACTTAAAAAATTTGATTTTCATGTCATCTAGGACAGTGATATTAAAAGCATCCTGTTCCAACTAACCAAGACACTCCATTACCCCCTAATCCTTCTAATCCAAAGTAAGATAAAGAATATTCCCAAAATATTTTACAATAAAACCTATTTATTAATATTCAACACTGCTTCTTGTTCTTTTTTGAATCTGCTTCACATATTTTAATATATATTTCCAAGAATATGGATATGGGGCTGTAGCTTACTGCATGATATTTTTGACTAATTGTATGAACTATTGGAATTTGTGATGATGTGCTCTAAAAGATGAGGATGAAACATTGTATGGAAAGACATTCATTCATCTCTATATATAGCATAAAATGATTTTCTGTTCACAAAAAGCATAGCACAGCTGCCTAGATAAATTAGGAAAGTTGTTGGGTGAAGTGTTTTTGTGAATCATCATTCAGAAACATTGCCAAAGATAGGATATTGATGCTAATGAACCAGTAATGTGTGCAAGTGAGGTAAATTGCCTGAACTACTAATTTGCATCCTGGTTTAAATCAAAGACATCATAAATTCTTTGTATTGTCTTTCTCAATTGCATTGTTTTCTGTAAAGAATTACTAATAGCTATTTTTTTATCAATTAATTGTAAATATAATGGATAATTTATCCTAATTGACAATTTTAAATTTTCTTTTTTAAACAAATGATTTATTTAATTTTCTGATAAAACATACTTCGGTAAAATAGAAAAAAATCAAAACCAAAACTCCATTAATTCATAATTTTACTCTGTATGCAAAGCAAAATACTGCAAGTCAATTCCCACACTGCTACAAGTAGATCTCCTCACAGTTGCAGCAAAGGTGGCCAACAGTATTCTGGGCTGCATTAGTGAAAACATCATCAGTAGGTCAAGGATGATATCTTTCTCCTCTACCCAGCACTGTTGAGGCCACATGTGAACTGCTGGGTGCAGGTCTTGGCTCCCAGTAAAGGGAGACCTGGATATACTGCAGTGAGTCCAGCAAAGGGTCAGGAACATGATTTATGTCTTGGAGCATCTGTCATGTGAGGAGAAATTGAGAGAGTTTGTATCACTTATCACTGTGTTTAAATACATGGGGTAGGGAGTAACAAAAATGGAGTGAGACCCTTTTCAGTAGTGTCCAGCTAAAAGGGAATGGGAACAAACTGAAATGCAGGAAACACCACTTAAATGTGAGAAAATAATATTTTTACTATGAGGGTTACTAAGTGCTGGAGCATGTTGACCACAGAGGTTGAGGTGGAGCATCCATTCCACCAAATACTCAATCCCTCATGTGACACAGTTTGGGGCAACTCACCCTGGCTCACTATGCTTCTAGCAGAGGGGTTGGACTAGCCAATTTTCACAGTTTCCTCCCAACTTCAATGATTTTGTCATTCTCTGAAGCCCCTCTGCACTAAAGAGAATAACCTTTCAGAGCAGAAGACTAATTTTTTTTCTATCGATTGGGTAATTTATTGTTGCAACTCTAATGTAAAGTTGGAAATATGTGCATGTGAGCAGGTGTTCAAAAATCAGACCTTTTGAAAGATTTACAGAAAGTTAAAAAATGAAATATGATTCCAGTCCTTCATATCCCTTCCCATGCTTATTACCATTATTTCTGAAAGCTTTTGTTTTGTGCATCAGTGGTTCAATTAATATAATTGAGCTTCATTTACCTGAAAGGCCATTGTGAGCTAGCTTTTGAATCTAGAGTGCATTTGTCATTTGTTAGGAGTTGTAGGTACCTTCACAATGTAATTTATTCAGTCTAAATAAATACGTCTAAATTAGTGAAGATGTGCCTATCTTTTTCCATTAACAATAGAGAGACTATAAAGCCTAGGCAGTCAAAGAGTAATAGACCTGTAAGTTTTATGTGGATGATACAAAGTGAGATGAGCACAGAACAAGATATTGATATGTCAGTAAAGTGCCCTACTTAAATTTGTATGCAGATGTGGATATACTGTCAAAGGTAAAATATCTACAAAAACCAACAATGTTTTTACTGGGAGCAGATACTCTGGGCTCAATTTAATTGTGCCAACCAGATATTCAGTATTATTTGACATACTGAGGGGATCTGAGACATCCTCAAAGAATTTTCAGGCATTTTATGTTACATACACCGTTCAATAATCCATGCCATTCTGGAGGCCAAGCATCTCACATGGAGACACTGGGAGCGTGTATTACACCAGATACCTCTGTCTGCATGACTGAAATGAGTCTGTCAAAAGAATCAGAACTGTGTCACAGTATTGATGAACTTGGTTCAGAACATGCTTAAGAAGTTACTCTATCTATTTGTAAATGTATTTTAAAATACAAGTACATGTATATGACTGAAATTCTGAACAAGCTATTCATCAGAAACATCCTACTCTAGGGAGGAATGGAAAACTGAAAAAAGGCCACAGTGACATAATTTAGTGTCTTAAATGTTGGACATGAATATAACCTTTTGACACAGGATAATATCTTGAAGAACATTTAGAGAAGTGTTATTAATTATTTAAATATATTATGCACCTGTCACAGAAAATATTTCCATTAATAAAATAAATGAAAAAAAAATCCATCTAGATTGTCCATGTCAGCTTGCCAATGTAGCTTGTGGTTTATCAGGGGAGGGGAACAGATTTGCTTCTATCTTATTTATTATTGGGTTGGCTTGTTTTGTTGTTTTTCATAAATAGCAGAAACATAAAATATAATTATATATTTTATGTAATGTAATATATTGTATATATAATATTTTATAATAATTGCAAAATACAGTAAAGCACAATACAATTAGAGAAGGGATACTGTTATTTTAAAGTAAAGGTTTTTGGCATGTTTCCCACAAGTTTACTGTGGTGTCTATGACTAGGAATTTTGTCTCCGAAGACAGTGGGGAATCCTGCTTAAAAATGGAAAGCACAGTGTGTCTCTTAGCTGTGTAAAGATCATATAATTCTTATCCACTGTTATCTTTTTTCATTCATTCAGTTAGTGGTGGATACATTGTGATTTTGTCATTACTGAAGGAAAATTAGATGCACTATATTTTCTGTGATATAATGTAAGATATATTTCATATTATATTAAATTATTTTAATAAACAGTAAATAATTAGAATCAATTTTATTTTGAATTTTTTTACACTCCTGAAAATTTGGGGTTTCACATGAGCAAATATTGTACAGACATTTTGGATACATAGCATATAGTAAGTACTTTTTAATACACATATGCATATACCTATATATATCTTCCCCATTGTCCTTTTATATTTTTCTGTAAGTCTCAATCTGACAACTGGAAACACTCCCCTTCTTCCACAATTTCCACTATGCTGCAGGCCCCAGAAACACTATGATGAAAAAAGTCTGAGGACAAAACATGACTATACTTAGTCCTAAGTACAATGATCACTTTCAGTTTGGGGTTTGGTTTGGTTTGGAATTTTTTATTGGGATGAGAAAAAGGCTGAGTACTTACAGCAACTGTAGCAAAAAAAGAGATGGAATAGGTAAAAAAGGAGTGAGCACAACAGATGATGTTACCTTTCTAGACATTTATAGATTCCCTCACAGTACTTGGGAGACTGGCACAAATGCCTCCCATTCTTGTTTGCTAGAGACATATTTTCTTCACTAAAATAAATTCAATTAGTTACTAATGTGCACAATTAAAGAATCTGAAACTTCTGGAAGGAAAGGCAGAGGTAAAGCAACAGTCCCTCAAGCATGTTGGTATCAGAGAGAACATTATGTTGCTCAGGCTTCCTTCTCCTGACTGATGACATTTTGTGGTTGCAGACTGAAACTATAAGTTCTGCATGTAATTTTCTGAGGTGATTTATGACTAAAATCAATTATGAAAGATAACCTATATAGCTCCCAATACTGTATATGGACCACTTTCAAATTCTTAATGCATTTCTTCTCCTCCCTCTTTGTGAAACATCTATGTTTTATTGTATACCCTTGCAGGCAGCTAAACTGAGACCACAGCAGGGGAGGAGGTTGTTAGGGCTCAGATCTTTAGATAGCTTGCTGTCTAAAACAGTAAGTAAGCTGGTAGTATGAATACATTGGACATTTATGAAAATCCCACTCAGGTCTATCTGTGTCTTTTCATGCTCAATTAGCTTTGAAAAATTAGCCTTAGGTGTCTAGGCCTGTGTAATAGGAGGTGTTTACAGCAGAGTTGGGAGTCAAATCCAATTTTGCTAAATATTAGATTAAGTTCCTTAACCACTAGAAAATCCTTCACATTTGACCTAAAAATCTATTTAATTCTACACCTTGGCTTAAGAAAAACATCATTAGAGTAATTCCATGTAGATTTAGACGAATGTTTATCCTCAGCAGCAGGGAATCAGAAAGGATAATTCTTTTTTTTTTTTTTCATAAACTTGTAAACATTTAAAATAGACTATGAACACAATTTCTGTCCATGCATTCCAAAGATATAGTCATTTTATCCATTTAACAGAGTATTTTTTATAGACACTACTAGGAATATGTGACCAGTTTATATCTTCTCATCCCCCCTGAATGAGCATTCCTGCGCTCTGCCTTTTAACATTCCTTGTACTCTCTTTGCCAGCAGGCATTCAATGCTGCAAATTGAAACACATTGGCAATCCACTTCACTTGCACATTTGGCCGTTTCCTCTGCATGGAGCAGAGAATGAGCTGCTGGTCTAACTGAGAGTATCAATGGCTATGTAAGCAAAAGAAATTAATGCATTGAACATGCCTACAGTCTGTATTTGTGAGCATAGATTCTTGTGAGCAATTGTCAACTCTAGTTTAATTCTGGATATGCTAATCCATAAGAAAATACAGGCAAGGTCACTCAATGCTGTGTTCTTCAGCTTCTCTAAACAAGGTTGTCTGGGATAATAAATGCATATTTTAGTTTTGTTTCTGTCTTATGTTGTTTTCCTCTCATGGAGTTGGGGAAAAAACAAAGCATAAAAATATGATATTCAAAAGGGAAGAGACAAAAATAGAGCATGATGTTTCTCAGTATAGTTTCCTTACTGAATGAGGCTAGCTAGGAAAGGATCTGATGAGTTCTAAAAATCCCTATATGTTTTCCCATGGTTTCATTTTTGACAAAGCGCCAAACAAAAATTGACAGAGAAGTAAAGAAGTACTCCAATTCACAGCATACATAAGCAAGGCTTCAGGGAGTTTTTCCAGTACCTAGAGCTATGCATGGAACTTCTCCTCTCATTATTTCAACTGATTATTCCAAATCAACTAGTACAAATAAATTTGTTTAGATTTTTCTTAAATTTCAGTGCAGACAGATGAAATCAGATTTTTTTTACAGAGTAGTGTTTTTTGACAGATTTCACAAAATACATTGTCATGGGTTAGCAAAGCATAGTCTCAGGAGTGATGTTCTTGCAAAGGGGTGCTTACAGCTTCCTCTGTGACCTAACAGAACCTATTAGCTGCCCAGTTTGAATATGGACAATTTTTTAAACCACTTAAAATTGTGACCGCCTCTGTGATCCAAATTTAAGAATAGACAAACCCCAGGCAGAGCTCTCTCTCGTTTCCGGCGCTGGGACAGGTGGCTGCGGGCCCCGTGCGGGGGCCAGCGGGCCCGGCCCAGGCCCTGCTGGGGCCAGGCCGGGCCGGGCCACGGCCCTCCTGGAGCCGATGGGCCCTGTTCCACCCACGGAACCACACCCTCCCCCGCCTCCCAACAGCGCTGCTGTGGACAGCCAGAGCAGCTTGGCTCCCCCTCTCCAGTGTGGCCAAGATTCAGCAAAGCGGTGCACCGCTGTCCGGCAAAAGATCATGTGACCCACAGTGATAAGCGACATTCAAGCTGCAAGGCCTGGGTGAGATTAACCCTTTTAGTGCGATGAAAAGCTGAAAACCCGAGGGAAGAGAAAGAGGAGATGCTTAAAGCTGAAATTCTGTTGTGAAGCTATGATATATCAGAGTACCCATTGTAATTTCATGAAGGCACGGGGGAGTGGAGCGTTCAACTTGTGAGCAAAAGCACCTGCGCTGAGATAGGCAGATGCTGAAGCAGCTGTAACTTCATGAGAAGTTTGAACAGGTAGAGGTGGAAGCGATGAGGACTTTTGCTCCAAAAGGAAAAGGAGAAGACCTCAGTTCCTAGAGATGCTCCCAGAGATAGTCCTAAAGATGAAGATGAGGAAGACCCTTTGCTCCCAGGGAAGGAGGAGGGTCTCTATTCTTAGAGATGAAATGCTCCCAGAGATGGGTGAAGAGAACTTTTGTTTCTGGACAGCTCAACCTTAAATTGCACCCCAGTAGCCCAAGACTGGACCCTCGAAAGCAGTTGTGGGAAAAGCTGCAAGTCATGGGAGGGGGAGTCTCACATGATGCAAGTGGAGAACCAACCCAGGCAGCTGTCTCATTGTGATAGTTTCTCCATAGCATGAGCAAGAGAGACTTCTCTTCCTAAACGAACTGAACAAGGTTATTATGGAAGTGGTAAACAGACTGAACATCTCAAGGATTGTCTTTTTACATCGTCAGTGGGAGAAGGGAGGAAGGTGGGGGGAGGAGAAGAGTTCTGAAGGTATGGTATGATTTTATTTTTTTTCTTTTTCCCTCTTTTAGGTCTGTTAATAAATTTCTTTATATTCTTTCAAGTTTGGTACCTGCTTTACGTTTCTCCTAATTCTTTTCTCACAGAAGGTAAATAGTTATGAGTATTTTGGGCCAAATCACTACATACATCTTGTAACCTCAAATGTATACGATATGCAAATACAAATAAAGATACAAATGCTAGGTTGATCAAATCTGATAATAATCTATAGAGTTATTTCTGAGGAATTTACCTCAAATTTCCATGACATTGCAACAAATGTTCTTCCACTTGTTTACGCATCATTTTATCTGAATAATCTTTCTTCAGCATTCTTCAGTTCTTAGTTTTATTTTTATGTCAAAAGACCTAATTCAAGGTAGATAATCACTTTTTGGTTTTTGTCCCAGAGAATTACTTAAATAGCAAAAAGATGTTGCAGATATCTGAAATTTGTAAAAGACATAGTATGTAATAAACATTTTCCTTTGAGTATGATATATATTCAGGTTGTCTTTTTATTTTCAGTATTACCTTAGAGGCAATCTCAAAACTGCAAGACTGTGAAAAAGTTGACAGTCTATAACACAAACATATTAAACTACAGGTGTTTGGCTTGCCACAAATATTGGTTCTAGATTCTGACACTGACATTGATGAGTTCTGTATATTGACAGCTTAAGATGAAAGACTAAAACATAGACACAAATAATCCTCTAGCCTTGAGTCCCTTGGCAGCAGAATATTTGACAGCCCTAATTATCTTGACTGGAACATGGATGTCTACAAGTTTAGCTAGGTTGTGATATTTTACTTGTTTGTCAAAACTTGGGCTGGAAAGAATGTGAATCTGGTTTCTTAGGGAAAACATTGTCATTGCCTACATAGCATAACTTGAAAAACATTGAAAACATCTTACTTAATATAAACTTTACATTTTTTTTCTAAATAAATTTGAAAGCTAGAGTACTGCTTAATTTTGGATGGCCTTATGAGGGGGAGGTACTTATAAAATGGGTAGATATTAAGATTCTAATCTAACTTCGAGGACATAAATGTAGGTGCCAAAAATCATGTGGTTTTTAGCAGCTTGCCCAGGAACTGGTTCTTGAACAGGAAAGGAGCTCCATGTCTGAGCAATTATATTTATGTCCTTATTAATATTTTTGGAACTTTCCAACTAAAGTCTTCAAAAGCCCTAATTTAAGTATCTATCAAATAGTACTTATTCTTGTACTTCACCTAAGACTATGTAGTAAGACAGATGAGCACAGATGAAACCAAAAGATGACGAACACAAAGCATACATGAAAACCAGCTTCATTTCATGTTTATTATATTATTCTCTGAGAAAACTGGCACTCTGTTGTTTCTATGGCTTTAATATCACTACTATGTTCCTTGATCGTGGACAAGTGTGTAAGTTAACTGTGATTGATTTTTTTTACACATATGCTTACTCTGGTATTTAAGCAACATAGGTGTTACCATTTTTTCCATCTGGATTTTAAATAGTCAAGTAACTGTGTCAATGACACAGCACAGTTTTCATACAGTTTGCATATGATAATCAAAACAAAACATTGTAAATTTAAAGATCTAGGGTACTAGGAATTTTAATGTATTTGTCTTGCTGATAATGTTTTTGTGATTTTTTTTATGAATAACAATTTTTTCTTTTTTTTTTTTTTCTTTTCTTTTTAGCCCAAATGGATTTGTTGCTTTGTTTAGGACTCATGGCCAGACACAGATGTAAAGACACGACATTTTCAAGTCTCCTTTTTTTAAATGAAGCACTTGCAGAATGCAATTCATATGATCCTAAAATAAACATCTAACATTACATTAAAAATCCTAAAAATATCTTCTTTTCCCTCTAAATTATCAAAGGTATCTTAAGGTGACCAGTTCAGAGTTTCAATGTAACCTGTAACTATAGGCCAGTCATAGAATGATTGAGGTTGGAAAAGACCATAAAGATCAAGTCCAGCCATCAACCTATCACCACCACCATGTTCACCATTAAACCATGCCCTCAAGTACCATATCCCTATGTTTTTTGAACACTTCCAGGGATGTTAACTCCAACCTGGTCACTCTGTTCCAATTCTTTACAACTCCTTCTGTGATTTTTTTTTCCCCAAATATTTAATCTAAACCTCCCCTGGCACAACTTGAACCCCCATCTCACCACAATTTCCTTTCAGGGAGATGTAGAGAGTGATAAGGTCTATCCTCAGCATCCTTTTCTCCAGGCTAAACAGCCCCAGGTCCCTCAGCTGCTCCTCATAACACTTGGGCTCCAGACCCTTCACCAGCTTCATTGCCTTTCTCTGGACAGGCTCCAACACCTCAAAGTCCTTCCTGAATTGAGGGGCCCTGAACTGAACACAGGATTTGAAGTGAAGCCTTATCAGGGCTGAGTGCAGAGGGACAATCCTTTTCCATCTCCTGCTGGCCACATTATTCCTGATACAGGCCAAGACATCATCAGCCTTCTCAGCCACCTGGACACACGCTGGGTCATGTTCAGCTGGCTGTCAATAAATACTGCCAGGTCCTTTTTCCCTCTCGGCAGCTTTCCAGCTATTCATCCTCTAGCCTGTAGCATTGCACGGGGTTGTGATTCAAGTGTAGGACTCGACACTTTGCCAGTGTTGGGCTGCTTAATGCAAGACAGAGATTACCTGTGAAAGTCTTCAGTAATGTCTACATCATTGCATTCACTACACAGATAATTCTTGAGCCTTTTTAAATGATTAGTTCATCACTTTTCAAGTATCATGCATCCATGTTTGGGTACCTACAGCACAAAGTATTCAGTTTCTTGTATTTAGTTTTTAGTTGCCTGTGTTGGATATACTGTGCTGATTGTTTTTATTTTAAAAAATTTGATCTGATCCGCAAGCTGTTCTGCAGTCTAATCTGATCATAATATTTTTTTTTATAAATTAGTATTGTGGGGTTTTAAATATTTTTAATTCCTCTCTGCAGTCCAAATTAAACAAAAACTACCTGATTACAAATTTGAAGTTAACAAAATTTGGAACTTGCTGACAAAACGAATGCTAATATTAAACCAGCATTTTAAAATTTATTTTTGATATTTAGCTACAGCATCTAATTAAATTACTCCTTTCTCTCTTCAATATAATGGTTTGAACTTGAAGTAGATCTAAACACTCAAAATGAAGCAGCCAAGATTTCACATTGCACAGATTATTTAGGTTTGTAAAACAAGACCTTTGGATGCTACAAGCTTATACAGAAAAATATGATGCTTAACTGTCCCAATCATTTGAGGTTTTACAGTTCATAATCTAGAGGAAATAAAATTTGTGTTTGCCATAGTGTTGATTAGCAGTAACTAATGAGGTTGAGTTTCTAGAAATTAACCTTCATTCAGGACAATAACTAGTGAACATTATTTGCTTGCTTTACCATTAATTTTCATTGTTAAAACAGCTGTGTCTAAGGACAGCTTTTTTTTTACAGGCACATTTTATTTTCAGGCACATGGTGTGATTCTTGGGAATGTTCTCTGAAGGGTCAGGAGCTGAACTTCAATAATCTTTGTGGGTCCCTCACAACTCAGCATATTCTATGGTTCTACTATAATTTTTTTCAATTTTGTGAATGTTGAAAACAAAATATATGTTAACATAATGAAATGCAAAATACTGTCTTCAGTAATAGGCTGACCTTGACTGGCTGGCAGATAGACACCCTGATGCTCTCTCAATTCCTCTCCTCAACAGGACAGAGAGAAAATAGGATGAAAGATCTTGTGGGTCAAGATAAAGATAACAGTTGGGGGAGGCGATATCATGGAACATCCATATACTGAAGGACTATAGACTGTGAAGAGAACCCACACTGGAGCGGGAAAAAAATGCAAGGAGAAAGGAGTGGCAGAGAGCAAGTTTGTAGACCATGAACCCTTATACCCAGAGGATGCGTAGATGAGCTGGGTATAAAGGAGTGAACCTGAGCCTAGGGAACAAGGGGATTAAGGGATATGGGGAAGGTATATGGGATTTTGTCTCTTTTTTTTTTTTCTCTCTACCCAAACATTTATTTGTTGGCAATAAATTAAATTAATTTTCCCAAAGTCAAGTGTGTTCTGTCTGTCCAGCAGTTGGTAAGCAACCTGTGTCTTTATCTCAAATGAGAAGCTTTTTTATCTTATTTTCTTCCTGTGTACTATTGAGAAGGGGAATGAGAGACAATTTGGGTAGAGATCTAGCAGCTGGCAAAGGCCAACCCACCACACTTAGTTGTGAGTACAAATATACTTTTGTGGTGCTTAATGGGCTAAAACAACACGTACAAAGCACAGGTGAAAGCACTTGGTTAGAATTTTTCAGCCTGAAAAGTACAAATGTGTGCTGTGAGACGATTTCTAGAATTTTCTTACAACAAATATGCTCAGACAGACTGAGAACCTTTATCAATGGTTTATCTCAGTGTTAATTTCCGATATCCAAGCACTGCTTCTCAGTCTCAACAATCTCTGCAACATGTGCTTTCCCTTAAAACACTGAAGCTTATATATTTCCACTGAGATAAGTTAACTATTACAGATGTGAGGATAACAGCAGTTTCTAAATAACAAAAACAACAAGGAAGAAAAATAATGTACTTCTGAACATTTCTTTGTGTGTCTTTTCACTGAAAGAAAAAAAAATCTTAAACCAAATCCATCAACTCAGTTAAAAAGTAACACGCCCAGTACGTAAATAGTTACAGAACTCTTTCAAAAGTGGAAACAAATCAGAAAGCAAGCCAGAAAACCATGGTTTAAAAATTCAAATAAATAGATTTTCTTATTAATGTTACTGAAAAAAGAACACAAGCTTTTGCAAGGTTTGAAAGTCTTTTTAAGTAATTTTTTGGCATCTGTAACAGTGTTTCAATTACTGTGTGAAGATCTGGCAAGTTGCTTTTTAAAAGCTTAAAAACATCTCATATAACAGATAGATCCAAACCACTCTAATTTGCACAAACCCTAATGATTTTTGAGGTCCTAGCTAGCTTAAATTTATATCATATTTTTTCTCTTAGGACACCTTGAAAAGATATGCTTGTAATCATATTTTTATTGGCACTAAGCTCTGTCATGTAGAGGTGCATCAATTTTACACTATGTGACAACTACTAATATAGAGGTGATTATTTACAATACGGAATTCAAAGTGCATATTCAGTTTGAAATAAGTTTCTTAAACAAATATTGTTTTAACTGGACAAATGAAATAGTGGTAATTCTTGCAGTTCAATTAAAAGAAATAAAGTTTATTACAGTTATCCAAAGATAGTCAAGGATTAAGAACCTATCCTATGAAAAATGTTTTATGAATAATAAAAAGTGTTAGGAGATAGCAGAACAAGAAGGTTTTCACAAAGTGAAATGAGAACTGTGTCACAAATGACCGATATTTAGCTATTGACTGATACGCTAAGAGTAAGTAACAGGGCTAGGGAAACTAGTTTAGATAGTCCAAACTCCCTTGTATACACTATTCAAATTATATTAACTAGAATACATTTATTATTGCAGTACCGAGTCCTTATATGCCATTTATTGTGAGAGGTTACAACCCTGCTGTACTCTATTAAAACCCAGTTAATATATATACTGTGTTTATAGATGTTTATTTTACATATATATATACATATATATATATATGCATATATATATATATAATGTTCATAGATTAGATATATATGTGCGTGTGTACTAATGTCTGCTTGGATGTGTCTCTGTCAGACATGCTCAAATTTGCTTCCCCTTCTTTTTGGGTGGGTGTGGTGAAGGGCTGTTTTGAAACATGGAACAAAAAGAAATTTACCTACTGCAGAATCCATAACTCCCTGATCTCCATTCTGTGTATTAGCCACTTGACTACTTCCAACTTCCAAGCAAGACTAAGTATTTTGTTTCCAAAATAAGTTTAAACCAGGATCCATATTTTTCCTCATTGAGTGGAAAGTGGAGTGTTCTAGCACAATGACAGATGGCAAAATCAGTGTCTGTGTACTCCTACCATAATTTGCAAATGCAAAAGCGAAGAAAAAAATCAGAACCTATTATAAATTAGTCATTATTTCTTCAATTTTTTTTCTAGATGCTGGTTCAACTTGCAGGAGAATAAATTTAAAACCATCTATAAAAGGGCAGTTATGCAAAAAAGAATATTGTGTGATGAATTAGACTATTCCTATTGAGCATTGAGCTGATTGCAAAACAAGGATGCAATTTCATGCCTTTATAACTAACATTTCAAAAAAGGTGTAATTTGAATTTCACACTTGTCAGCAGTGATTATGATCTAGCTTAGCCTTTTGTTGGGTGAAAGTGTTTTGCCACTCAATTCCTAAGTTTATTAAAGATTCTCTCCTTCTGATGTTAACTTCAGTTTTGACAGTCACTTCTGATTAACTCAGGCCCATAAAACTGTATTAGACATAACCCCATTAGTTTACCAGAATGGTTATTTTCAGTTTATGTTCTCTTTTTCAAAGCAGAAATAATGCATTGATTTTCTTTTATAAGGAGGAAATCTTCGGTCTTTCCTTATAACACTCTTTGATTAACACCAACACCCCATGTTTTCTCATCCTGAGTCAAAGTATTAGAACACATATGACAACTACTGTTTTCTTGCATTTTAACTTTACATTTTTACTTTACATTTTTACTTTACTTTTTTTTTTTTTGCATTGTCCTGGTGTTTAAGCAACCATTATATTCCATATAAAATCAGTCAATACAATTAATATTGCCTTAAGAAACTGAGAAGGAACTAGTAACCTCAACAGAACCATGTAATGCTATTTAAAAACATGACAAATAAAAAGTATCTGTGATGGATTGGTAGACAAGACACAATAAATGGGCATCTCTTCTGAAGTTACAGATGAAATAGAGATGGGCTACCATGGGATGTAAAGTGACACTGTGAAGGTACATGAACCCAAATAGACAGCTGAATCCTGCTCTCCAGTATAACCATTTTAAGGTGACAATATCATACAGAGAATATATTTCCTTGATCCTGAAGATAAAGCCCTCCATAAGCAATATATGACCTATATTCAGCTTTTATTAAAGCATTATTTCCTTTGACTGCTTCAAAATAATACACAGCAAATCAGCCAATTATTTTCATGGGTTTTATTGTCTTTTTAAATTATGCATCACGTATAGACCCTGTCAATTATATTATTTCAGGGGTCTGAAAATTAAAAAAAAAAAGAGCGAGCCCCAAGAAGTCAAACCTAATTAGAATAAAATTGTAATTGTAAAATTGTAAGTTCAATTGAAATGTTCTGTTTTCAGCTGTATTTTCAGACTTCACAGTTTTAAGTCTACCAAATGTTTACCATTTGATTTTGCATCATGTAAGTCTCTTAACTGAAATATATTACAATATTGAGTAGAATGTGTAACAGCGATATAAATATATTATAGTAACATAGCTAAATTTATCAACCAGATATGTTGTTTTAAAGGAGTCAATTACTTCAGTACATCCACTTTCTTTAGTCTTATTTTGATTTTTATTAATTGTACTGTCCCACTGTACAATTTATTTTCTCTGTCCCTCTTCTTTTATTGTTTTAATCCACTTGCATATTAGATCTATATTTTTGCAGCTCATCTCCATATTGGTCAACACTCTGATTTTTTTTTCTTTTATTTCTAACACACATAAACCCTTTTTTGATATTACTTATTGTGAGAGAGTGGAATGATTGCTGGCTTGAAATATTCTGGGTGTGTGGGGAAAGGGCAGGTCAGGCCTTGCTCTGGTGAGGCAATGCCCTGCTCTGCACACCCCAACCCTGGGCCTGTATTCCAGCCCTGCAGTGGCCCAATCCCTTGCACACTGGAGGCAATGCTCCACACATGCCCCTGGAGCCTTTATCCCAGCTCCTGAGTCACCAAATGACCAGAAGTCCCACCTGGGGGCAGGGCCCAAGAAAGCCAAGAGGTACTTAAGCCAATGCATGAGGTGAGTACATGTCTTGACCCTACATCTTCTTGGAATTTCTGTCAGCTAAACACTGCTGGAAACAGGACTGCTACCAGCTATACTTGCTCTTTTCTATGTTTTTTCTCTCCTTCTCTCTTGTCTTTCTTCTTCTAATTTCCTCTTCTTGGAATTTTGAATAACTTAAAATTGAATGGGCTTGGAGTTTTGAATTGGCTAAGTTAGTGCTTTGTGAAATGCTTCACGTTGATTGAATGCTGCTCTAAACCTTTTGCCAAAGGTCTTTGATTTTCTGAAGTTGCCAGTAAAGTTTTTTGTTGTTCTGATCTCTTCATAGTGTCTTGATGTTATTTCTCCTGTGTGTCTAACTCAGAGTACATGAACGACTGTAAGCCCTGTTAAGAGTGTCATTGGGTGAGTTTTCTGGGGCCTTCCATTTGTATTGATTATGTTACTATATATATATATCTAGCAATGCAGTAATGTTAGGTATAGGATATTATTCCAGCTGTTATTTTTAAGAAATATTTCCCAGCAAATGCTACCTACTGCAGCTTTCCTTCTATGCTCCTTTCCTGTCTCTCCATTTTTTCCAAGCATTAAATCCTAACTTTCACGGCTGTAAACTCTTCTTTTTCCTCTTTTGTATTTGATACTTTTATTGATGTTTATTTACCATTTCTTAGTTTTTTAAGTTTTATACATTGAAATGTTCTGAGGAGTCAAGGTGAGAGAAACCAAAAAATTGAGGTCTTGTCAGTATAGAAGGACAGAAATGAAATCTCACTAATTATAAATAATTTTGGTCATTTACAAAGCATTTTTTGTACTTTGCCACAAAAATATTTTATATAAAATAAAATGTATATTCTTCCAAAAGTCAGTATTAATCTAATATTTTAAAAGTTACTTTCAACATAACTAGTCAGCTATGCCCCAAGGGTTGTAGAATGCAGACTCTGTACTCTGATAAGGAACTGAAAAAAATAAACACAGTTGGTCTTAGAAAGTCTTGCCTTTTCTTCTGTATAAAGAAGTTGTTTAAGAATCTCCAAGTAAAAGATGGGAATTAAATTGGCTGTGCCATTTAAATGCCAAATACTGTGAGAACTGGTCTACTTTTTGCTCCCTTATTTGTGACATCTCTTTAGATATTAAATGAGATATGGAATGTTTATTACCCCAAGAAGCAACCAAGTTTATTTCTTTATTAGTATAGCATTTGGTGTTGCAATATCCTGAAGGGCATTTTTCTACAAGTACAAAAGGAGACTACATTGACACTTGGCTTCTGTTTCTATTTAACCTACAGACCTGTGAGGAGTTCATCAGTTAAAAATAATTACTTTTGGTCATGCACAGAGACAAGGAGAAAAACCGTATTTGTTACAGGTTTCAAAATCAAGGTAGTATATCCAGCCCTGGGAGAAAATATAACCTATTTGCATAGGATAATTTCCTCAAAATTGCTTATTAGGATTGTCACTTCTAAGACTTAATAATATCACTTTTATTATTAAAGATTTTTTCTCCCAAAGCCACTGCTCTCTTCGCTTTTCTTTAAAGCAAATATTCAAGTCATTTTTGTTTTAATGGCAACTAGATGTCAATGTCAGCTTTAAAGTTCATGCCATTTTAAAAGTAGACGTGGTATGGTTCTCAGCTCTAAAGTTTATGCGATTTTTTAAAGTAGACACAATGTTTTTCCTTATTTTTGTTAATGACTTTTCTACAAAATCAGTTCTTCAGGTCACCTTTGGCTCTAGTGTTTGTAAATGTGATATAAATATATATATGTGACTATAAAAAACATTTCAAAATAGCATTTTTTAGTAGTAGATATAAATACCTGATAGGTATGGGAGCTCAAGCAGACACAGTAACATCATGGAATTTGACAATTTTCTCCTTTAAATTTTCAATCGTGCAATCTTATAATAAAACCAATTTTGTTACCCTCTTTTTAAAAATTATATAACTTAATAGGAAATCCACTTTTCCGGTTTTTTAGCTTCATTCTAGTCTAAAAATAATTTGCTCATACTGACAAATGCCTGTGTTATCAGTGTCCAATTTAATTCTAAGCTATTTGCAGTTTTTATATAATTTCAGTTTTGATGGTTTGGAAAGTGTAAAGGTGTCCAAGACTACATAGTGTCTGTAGAAGACTGTAATGATTGTTTACTTATTTACTAAACATTTATCAGTGAGATTAAACTGATTTTTTTATTGAAGTGAGAAGCTTACAGAGGAAGTGGAGAGAGTAAGACAAGGTGGGACTTTGTTCAGTTTAAAGAGGAATAGGAAGGAAAGTTGCAGCAAGGCATAAAATTCTGAGAAAAATGTTCCAGCTGGACTCAACAATTATTACTATTAATTTTATATAAAGCAATTTTCTTATCAGTAGAGTGGAAAATTATGCACAAACAAATTTAAAAATTCAGAAAACCATTAATTAATTTAAACTGGAAGAAATGATTAATTGAGTGATAGAATCTGAAAATAATGGAAAAATCACGAAATCACAGAATGGGTCAGGTTCAGGTTGGAAGGGACCACAGTGGGTCATTTGGTCCAAACTCCCTGCTCAAGCAGGGTCACCCTAGAGCACATTGCACAGGGTTGCATCCAGATGGTTCTTGAATATCTCCAGTGAAAAGGAATATTTAATTCTTATAGTATTTCTTATATATTGGCTGTGGCCTACAGTTGCTGATTTGATAACAGCAGATTTTCAAGAAACTAGATTTCTCTTTTGGCTTTTTTTTTTTTTTTTTTTTAACCATACAAATCTGGGATCCCAGCATCAGAAAAATAAGTGACTAGGGTGAACAACAGCTCTGAAATAGTCTGGCAACACTGTTAGTTTTTTCTGACATAAACAACGAACCTATCACTTTCAAAATTTGAAGTATCTCTGCAGTAAAGGCATTGAATTTTAGAGAGTTATTCAGGCAGTCTGGCCTTTCACAACATACCCAGAAAAAGGAGGATGTTGGCAGTTATCTTCAAGAGTTCACCTCGTACTTGCTTTCAAAGTTCTATTTTTCTGCTCTGCACGTAAAGCAGGGCTTCTGGCCAGAAAATACTTCTGATTTAATAATTCCCTAACAGGCAGTCAATGGTCCAGCTCAATCAAGAGATGTCAGAATGCAGCAGAGTAAACACAAAAGAAAGGCAAAGGACGAAGACTTCTCACACATCATCATTATTAAAATGAATTTAGAAGGTGTTTGGTTTGGGTTTCTTTTAGGTATTCTACAGTCAGAGCAACAGTTCTTACATTGGCGAATCTTATGAAGCTGTTTATACTTCCTTCACAATGTTCAGTAAAAATTTAGTATCTTTGCTGTCATGATTTTCATTTTCATGACATAATTGCCAAAAGCACAAATCAAATGTTGTGAAAACTACTTCTAACTATAAAATAGCATTTTGGCTCCAAGTGAAAGAACATAATGCTCTGACAGATACACATTTATGATCTAATAATATTTCTATTAATAGAAGAAAGCTCTTATTGCAATTAAATTCCAATCTGTTTGTAATACCATCATATAAAATTTATTTTACATTTCTTTGTCTTTTCCAAGGAAACATACAAGGATGAGAGGGATTAGTTATCTTGTTTGAACAATAAAGGTCATAGAACCATAGAATGGTTTGGGTTGGAAGGGGCCTTAAAGATCATCTAGTTCCACTCCTCTGCCATGGGCAGGGACACCTTCTACCAGACCAGGTTGTTCAAAGCCCCATCCAACCTGGTCTTGAGCCCCATGGTTCAAGGTCAGTAGATACCAAAAAGTCTCAACCAACATAATCTTAGAAGATCTTCACATTTGTAAAGATGTTTATCTTATACCTAATAGTTAAAAAAAATAATATTTTTAATAAAAAAAATTAAAATATTTTATTCTGTTTAACCCTTGACAAAGCAGTAAAGTGATACACTGAAATACATCCTAAATGAAAGACAATAATTGCTTCTCAGGTACTCTTTAGAGCAATGAATATACTGCAGTTAACCTCTCAGCATAGAAACTGCCTAATAAAAAGCTGATTTGGATTACATGCTTGGACATGTAAGGATCACTACCGGAAAATCAAAATAGTACTGAGACATCTGCGTTACATTATTTTCCTGGTAGATGAAGAACTAGAAGAACCAACTCTCAGTGTACATCTGTATCTCCCTATGTTCGCCATTATCATGGTTTAAGGAAAGGCAGCAACTAAGTTCCACTCCCTTTCACTCCACAATCCCTGGTGGGATGGGTACAAGGATAAAGAATAGGTAAAACCTGTTAAGGTAAGACCAGTTTAATAACTTAAATAAAGTAAAATAACACTAATAATTGTAATAGCAATTGTAAGAGTAGTGGTAATTATATAAAGTATCGGGAGGAGGAGTAATGAAAATAAGAGAGAGAAATAAATCTCCCAAGAGAAACAAGTTGTGCACAATACAGTGGCTCACCACCAGCTGACCAATGCCCAGTCAGTGTCTGAGCAGTGATTGGTGCCTCCAGGCCAGCTCCCCCCAATTTATATACTGGTCAAGGTGTTGTACACTATGGAATTTCTCTTTGGCTAGTTCACATCAGTTGTCCTGGCTGTATTCTCTCATGGCTTCTTGTACACCTGCTCACTGGCAGACCACGGGAACCCAGAAAGTCCTTGACTTACAGTAAGCACTACCCAGCAACAACAAAACATCACTGTGTTATCAATATTATTCTCATACAAAATCCAAACCATAGCACTATACCAGTAACTAGGAAGAAAATTGAATCTTTCTTAGCCAAAGTAAGGACACCCATGCTAAAGTACACCCTTTACAAGGTTCACGCAGTCAGTCTGGAAATATAGATCCTCATGAGATTATGGATAGCTCTTTAAAATGCATAATGGTCTAAACAATCAAAAGTTTAGTACAGCATTGGATATTTTACTAGTTATAATAATGCAAGCTGTTTATAGGCTATTTGTGAGACAAGCATGTGTGCTGATGATGAATGGATCAGCAACCTCATTGCTATGTGCTGCCTTAGCAAAGGTTGCATAGTAACCATAAATTTTCTCCCACTGACCATTACAGCACATAGTTAAAGAAAAAACAAAGGCTGATAGAGTTTGTTGCAGCTCAGTTTATAGATTTATACATCAGTTAGGGAACTGAAGATTGTGCTGAGGGCAGAGATTAAAGGGTTGATAAATCAAGCTGTTTCAAACTTGAAAGCAATCTTTTGCTGGACTGATAGTCATTAACAATACACATTAAGATTTGCTACTTAAACACTAACAAGTGTTATCAGAGGATAGAAAGAACAGTTATTATTTAGCAAGTTTGTCCTAAACTAGCCATAAATATATAGAACCATGGAACTCATTTTTTTGTTAACACAGATGGCTGTGATCATTCTTAGTCATCAAGATCAAGGTGATTGTGCTCTTGGACAGGGAAACTGGAAAAGAAGCTGGGATGTATCCTTTATTACCCGTCTTTCCTAGCTCGGTGCCAATGCTTCTGTTCCTACCCCCAAAGAGAAGGAAATTATCTCATCTTGGTATATTATTTTGAGGGTCATTACCTGCTCCTCAATATTTCTTTTTTTTTAACCATATTTTATTTCTTGCACATATCTTTATGAAGTTCTTTTGTCCACTCCTAGCTTTATGTCTGTGGTCATTAATGGTGCTAAGATATCATAAATATTATGAAATATTCATATACTGTCACCAGCTATGTCATGATTATATACTGATGTCTGGATTCACAGCAGTCAAATATGAAGCCTTGGTCTTGTAGAGAGCTCAATAGCTAAAAGATAGTATTTGAAGTTGAATGAGGAGTTGCATTTTGAGATGATAAAAGTCTGGATCCCTCACATGCTTAATATTTCAGATTTCATATAAAAATATAATGGCTATGTTTGTTCTACTGCATTACTGAATCCAAGACCCAAGTTTATAAAATCCTGTTCCCTGAATCAAGTAGAATTTTATTTGGTTGGCTTATATAAATGATACTCGCAACTAGACTCAGTCCTGCAAAATTTTTTCATGGAAACAGTTCAAAACAGAACCAGGGATTAAGCTACCATTTAATCTGCCCTGCAGTTAATCAGGAATGTTGGTCTCATTCCTTGGTCTCATTTTGATAGTGGTAAAAACATAATTGCCAGCTCCTATGCTGGATATTGTGAAAAGTTCAGAGAAGTGAAGTGCAGGAAAGATAAATGCTTATCCAGGGCTTATTCACTAATTCCGTCTGTTCTTTTAAGGCAACAAGCTCCCACAGCCAGGACTACTTAGTTTTACATTGTACTGGGGGTACTATTTTCACTGCTGCTTTATTTGTAGCAGAAAATCCATACCCACTTATTGCAACTCCCACCACAGCAACCCCCTTTTTGTTCTTCTGGGGTTTTTTTCTGCGTAGCATTTGCTTTCCTCTGTAGCAACTCCTCTTTGTAAATGAAATTACTGTTATTATTCAATGTTTTCTGAGACCAGTGCATCAGTAACTGTATGCTTTTCAGTGTCATTTCCCTTTGGTTGCCTTAGCTAAATGCTGAGAACTCCACTGAGGTTTCTCTGCATCTGCCTTATTCCCAGCACAGGTTGGGGATATTTCTTCCTACATTTATCTATAAACATGTGACTTTATTGAGAAGTATTTGCTATTCACAGAATGTGTTTTAGACCCAGATGAGATAAATTGTGAGCAAGAACAAAATGAGAAGAAGAAGCATCCAGCTTATTAGCAGCTCACTAATTAATTAATTAATTAGTTTTAAAAATAATTTATTATCATTATTAATTAAATAATTAGTCGTGGTTACTAATTATTTCTTACTTATAGTATGCAAAGGGGGAACACCTCAGAAACTATCTCTTCTGGGTATAAATTGTATTTTTGTGAGGATTATAGGTCAAAAGAATTAGCTTTTTTCCTTTTGCTTATTTTAGCATGACTGCCATAGCTATATTAATTTACCTAATTCAATTGAAATCATCCAATAAAAAATGGACATTTATAAGATAAACTAAAAAAGTTCCAGAGGGATCTTGAAAAGATTGAGAGATGAGCCAGTGTGAACCTCATTTCAACAGGGACAAGTGCAAGGTACTGCACCTGGGTTGGGGCAATCCCAAACACAAATACAGATTGGGCAGAGAATGGATTGAGAACAGCCCTGGGGAGAATTACCTGAAGGCATTAGTGGATGAGGAGCTGAATATGACTCAACAATGAACACAAGCAGCCCAGAAAGCCAGCCACATTCTGGGCTGCATCAAAAAGATGTGACCAGCAGGTGAAGGGAGATGGTTCTCCCTCTCTAATCTGGTTTTGTAAGACCCCACTTGGAGTATCGTGTCCAGATCTGGGGAGCCCAAAACAAGAAAAATGTGGACATGTTAGAATGAACTCACAGGAGAGTCACTAAGTTGATCATAGGGCTAGAGCACCTCTCCTATTAAGAAAGGCTGAGAGAGTTGGAGGTTGTTCAAGCTGGAGAAGAAAAAGCTTTAAAGTGACCTTATAGCAGGGTTCCGTTACCTAAAGTGGCCCACAAGAAGTCTGGAGAGGAAGATTTTTAAACAGCATGTTGTGTTGTATTTCCCACTGGTTCATTTATTAAATGCCTTTCACATTGTTCCCCCGCCACGTTCCCCTGCCCCTAGCCCTGGCCACTCCCTCGGGTCCTCCCTATTGGTTCCTGTACCCCAACTCCGCCCATGTACCACCCCTGTGATCTGACAAAAGCCCCCTGTTCCCTGATCACAAGGTCTCTCTGCCTCTGGGGGTCACCAGGACAAAATGTAATTGTTAAAAGTCCTCTGAAACCCTCATGGGGAGACCCTTCTCGCCTCCTTCGCCATTACTGGTTGTAAAGCCGAGAGCTTCCAGAGCAAGAGTGCGGAGCCGTCCGAAATGGACTGCGGGAGGGCGACAATGGTCACACTGCCCTGAGCAGCTCTGCTGAGCGCTCAGGGAAAGCTGCAGCTTGCTAAACTAAACCTAGCACTACAACAGCATGTGGTGACAGGACAAGGGGGAACGTTTTAAAACGGAGTGAAAATACGTTTAGATTAGATATCAGGAAGAAATTCTTTACTGTGAGGGTGGTGAGATGCTGGAGCAGGTTGCCCAAAGAGGTTGTGGATGCCCCAAGCCCAGAAGTGTTCAAAGCCAGGGTGGATAACGCATTGAGCAACCTAGTCTAGTGAGAGATGCCCCTGCCCATGTCAGGGTGTGTTGTGAATAGATGATCTTCAAGGTCCATTCGCACCCCATACCATTCTATGATTTTATGATTCTATGGAACTCCCCCTTAAAATGTGTCTAAGACATGGAGGGTTGTGAAAGGAAAGGTGGACTGAAGCCACATTTTTTATGGTCTAATTTGAACCATTTCCCATTGCCTGGCATTAGTTCTATGGCCAAGCTGGATCCAGGTAAATATTTTAGGCAAGATTTGACAGGCCCCAGATTTGACCTATGGTGGGTTCTCTTTTCCATAAAGGAAGTCCAGGGAGGTGATCTAGTTGGAGCAATGAGCTATGTCATGTGTCGAAATGTCACCTGCCCTGCCCCACCTGCTTCTTTTGGGGGTACAATAGGGAAGGGCAGCAGGTGTGCCCCTGTCACCCTGTGACACAAAGGGTTGTGGTTCCCCCTTCACTACAGGGTCTATCAGGCTGTTTCACGGTCTCTTTATCCTTTTGCCTTCTTAGTACACATTCTATATATTGCCACTTGTCTCTCTCACTTTGAAATCATACAAAATTTCTGAGTGTGACTTTTCTTCTCTGGAGTAGCTGTGAAGTCCCATTTCACGTATCTGTAATCCAGTTGTTTACCGCTTTTTGCAGAGAAGATTTAATAGAAGAAAGCTGCAGTGAAAGCTCATACTATTTGAAGTTTTGCTCTAGTAAGATACACATCCCTGATTTATTAGCACAATTTACAACTATATTGTAAGTAATTAAAGTAAAAACTCACTTGTCAAAATAAATGAGCACAGTATATTTTGTGTGGAGGGAACCTTGATGGCTAATTGGATTTGCATCCTTAGTCATTTGCAAAAAAAAAAGTTTGCAATGAGTCTTGTATTACTATGAATTAATTTTTTTTTCTTCTGCACTGCTTTGCTAAGTCAGAGCTTCATTTTACTATGTATGCCTTTCAAGATGCAATTAGCAAGTTCCAATTTGACACATTTTTTAATGAAACATTATGAAAATCTGAAATGTATTTTGAAAACATCTCTTGATTGCTTTGGATTTACATAGCACCAGCTTGCAGGAGAATATAAAAATCCAGTCTGATTGCCCTCAGGCACAAAAATAGTCAGTGTATAAATGGAGGGTTGGGAATGTCATTTTATCTTGACCTTAGTGAGCCTTTTTCCCCTGTTTCTTATATTTAAGTTGATACATTACAGTCTGGATAGGCAGACAACTAGACAGGTAAAAAGCCTGTTGTGGGTAATGAGACATGCTCTGCCTGGAGGCTGGTATCAAGAAGAGAACTGCAGGGAGCTGTACAGGGACATGTCCTGTTTAACATCTTGACCAGTGATCTGGAAGAGGTGACACTGAACTGTCATCAAGTTCATAGGTGGCACCAAAGTGTGAGGCATGCAGCAGCTATGCTGGAGTGCAGGGAAGTCATTCCAAATTACTTTAACTGGCTAGAGGAATGGGCCAGCTGGAATCTCATGAAATTCAAAAAAGACAAGTACAAAGTTCTGCCCCTGGGAAGGCAGGAAGCAACAAATTGAGAGGTGACCTCATTGCTTTCCATAGATTCCAGAGAAGGTGAAGTGAAGAGGGAGGTGCTGATCTCTTCTCACCAGGATCCTCTGATAGGATGTGGGAATGGCTCAAAGCTGCAACATGGAAGGTTCAGACAATATTAGGTAACATTTCTTTACTGAAACAATAACCAAACTCTGGAATATTCTTCCTAGAAGAGTTGGTTGATGCTCCATGCCTAACTGTGTTTAAGAAGCATTTGGATAATGCCCTTAATAATGCTTTTTAACTTTTGGTCATCCCTGAAGTGGTTAGTAGGAATAGAAAATCAGTGTAGGTAATTTCCAACTGGAACTATTTTGTTCTGGGTCTCTGGGACAGCAAGTTGGATGTGAGCCAGTTGCAGAGATAACTGACTGTATCTGAGGCTGCGTGATGAGAAGCACAGGCAGCAAGTCCTGGCAAGAGGTCATGCCCCCTACCTTTCACATGAAACTTCATGAGCCTTGCATGGGTCCATTTCTCAAGCCTGTCCCAAAGTATTTCTAGATGGCATCCTTTTCCTCAAGCACATGAAGTGCACCACTCAGCTTGGTGTCATCTACAGTATCTATTCCTCCATAATTGAAGTTTTGGTATCAGTCGCTGTGGTATTCATGTAGTGTAGTTGTACTTCCTGAGTTTTGCAAGGTTATCTTTAGATTTAACTAACACAATTGTTTATATTGATTCAAATTTTACAGAACCACAGACTTTTCACAGACACTGGGATCCTGTTAAAATTTCAGAATTATTATTATTCTTCTTCTGAATCAATAATACATTCCATAAATAAAAACAGCCAATCTACAGAATGCCATATGTGTGCTTGCTGTATTTTTGCCATCCTGCTTTGTGCTCCTTATTCTTTCTCCTATTTTACAATCAATGACAATACTTATATATGTTTTTATATTGTTTCCTTGTTTCTTTAAAACAAAACAAAAAAAAAAACAAAAAAAATCCAAACAACCTCCCCCCCCAAAAAAAAAAAACAAAGAAAAACCAAAACAACAGAATCCTGCAAGGACTTGTTAAAGGGTTTTAAATAGTTGGATGCATTTCATCATCTGTTTATTCTCCATCCAAATTACTTACCACACATACAAATAACTTTGGAGATTGAAAAGAAATATATGACAGCTTTCCATGGTTGTGCTAATTTATTTAATTCCATTTCAATTATTTCTCTAGCTCCCAAAGGCATGATTAAGATAATTTGTGTTGGAAACATATAGACTTGTCACTCAACACTATGGGGACAGATAAGTTCTTTTGGGGATCCTTGGCAGAATTATGACAGCACTAAGTTGCAGTTACAGTTAATTTTTTTAACAGATTTTTCTGATTAGCATTGCATGAAATCTTATGATCAGAAGAACACAGATTTTTATAAACAGAATCAATGCAGCCTAATTTTATAAGTAGCGTAGCTCAAAATTTTACAGTACAGTTTAGCTTACTGTTCCTGATCACCTGGACCCTCCATAGATCAGATCAAATCTTAATACTTGGCCTGCTGTGTCAGTATAACAATCTTTTAGTGGAGACTCAAACCACAAAATAGAACATGAGTCACTCAGAGGAAGGAAACAAGGGCTGAGGGGTCCTTGACCACTGGTGAAATCATGGGTTTTACCATCCAGCAGCAGTTCTGGTCCAGGTCCCATTTAGGGTGTGTAACTGCTTGATTTTATAGATAGTGCTCGGTGTGCTGTTACAATTCCCTCTCCTGTGATGGGGTCATCACCCCTTGATTGGTCAAATGCCTGAGACCTTCAAGGCCAGTCAGGAGGGAAGCATCAGTTCAGTTACCCCAATATTTTGTCCACAGGAATACCAAGGAGACAGGCCATGAAAAGAAGGTAGAAGAGCTTGGCTGTTTCCTTCAGACCCTTATCATCTCCCCAAATCCACTGTAGTTTTATCAGGATTCTAAGAGGATGCATCCCTTGCTGTTACCTCTGTTTTTGCTGACATCCTGTTGTTAATTAATGTGTTTAAACCCATTTGAACCTACTGGTATTTTCTCCTATGACAGCAGTCTCACAGAAGTCCATTACTTGTTCTGCAAAGAGATACTTACTTTTATATCTTTAAAATGTATTGTTAATTTATTTGCCACATTCATGAATTTTTAAAGCTTAACTAACTTCCTTGTCTGTTTCTTCTCTAAAGTGTATCCTAATTGTTTTCATGTTTCATTCTCAAAGTCGATGCTCCATCTCCTATATCATTCTGGCTTTTATTCTCTGTACCTTTTCTTACTCTACTGTATCCTCCCTCAGTCTCAAAGTGCAGAACTGTACAATTTTTAAGATGTCAACACAATAAGGTTTTATACAGCAGCAAGATGATGACCTCTATTGTATTCACATTGCGCTTCCTGAAGATCTGAAACATTTTCAGTTTCTTTTATGGCAGATGTTTCACATTGAGCCAATGATTTCAGAAGGCTGACAACGATTCTAAGCCCTACTTATAAGTGCTAGAATTTCTGCTACTCCGTGTGTGTGTGTGTGTATATATATATATATATATAATATTTATTTTTTAAGACCTTTATCTTGAGGTCATCTTTTATAACTTCCCAGGAATGTCTAGTTATGCTGATCTGAAAAAGTTTTTGAGTGAAAAAAAAAGCCCCAACAAATTTGTTATCTTTTTTCTTTTTTTACTAAGAATTTTACTAAGAATACTTTTGGAGTGTCTCTCCACAACGATTTAACACATTAATGGAAGGAATATTTTCAGATGTTTTGATTTTGGCTTGTTTTTGTTTTTTTTGTTTTTTTTTTGGTGGTTTTTTTTGGTGGTTTTTTTTTTGTGGGGTTTTTTGTTTTTTTTACTGGTGATAAACAGAATTATTCACTTTTATTAAACCATTTCACAGTTAGTGTCCAGGAAGCCTTATTACATTCCCAAATGGTTGCTCCAAAAGTAGGTCTTCCTAGGAAACATACTAAACCAGTCACTTTTCCTTTATTTCTCTATGCCTAAGAAACCTGTGATCTGTGGTTATTTACTAATTTTTTGTACTTCATGGTTCGTGTCCTGGAAAACAATTCTCAGTTATGTAATCTGACTTTGAGTTCAAGCAGTTGCTATCCAAGAGATAATGCTGAGAAAGAATATTGAATCTTGCTACTTCTGTAGACTGTAATTTAACCTGGAACTCCGCCAAGATGAAAGGAACAAAAATCAAAAGCTAGTCACTTGAATCCAATAAGACTGCTAGCCTTACTTGTCTTTGCAATTATTTTTTTCTTTTTATCCAATAAGCAGGTTATATAGCACAGCATCCTTTTATGCATTATGCATTTAGTTCTATTACTAAAGTCTCAAATATTTTTTCATCCTCCATTTCTGTATATACCTATGTAAACGCTTGCACATTTCTATTTCTTGACTTTTAATATGCCAGCATATGTTTTTAGCAGTGCTTTTTCCCATACGTTGTCTTGCTTATTACTTCATCTTTTGTGATTTTTATTGGTTTCAGATTTTTAAATGTGCAGTACTGCTAAACTTCTTTATATATCTCATATACCTGCTACTGTATACTTGCAAGAAAGAAATTTTCTTTATTAAGTAGCAATTTGCAAAGTGGTACATACTCTAGAGGTTTATATACTGTGTTTCTCTACAAAGTTATCCTACCTTTGTAGTTTTTCAGGGAAGCCTTCTACCAGACTAATTTCAGGAAATCTAGGGATAGTAAGGGTATAGTTCCACCTGGTACCAAATCAAGAAGGGGCTGCATAAGGTACCTAAGTACTATAAATAGAAGTAGCCTGGATGAAACCAGTGACCACTTCTGTAGATGGCTATGTATTTCAGCAGATAAGATGAGCAATGAAAGACTAGGTACCCCTGATACCAAATGGCAACAATTTCCTCTCGTCCATATTGTTAACGCTCAGCTCCCTCTGCAGACAGATTTTGAAAGGAGGCAGCTGAAGCAGTCCAAAACAGAAATGGGGGGAGAGTTAGAAATCAAGTCTGTCCAAGACTAGTTCATGAGGCTGTCTTGTTTATGCTGTAGTTTTTCATGTTTAAATACTAGTATATTCCTGGGTATAGGCATTCTCTGAGGCAGAGCTCACACTGATGTTAGCAAAGGTGCAGGACTGTTCCAGAAGACAGAATCAATGTAACCCTGGAGAAGGAAACAAAAGGAATATATTCATGTGGATGGGAGCTGTACTGTGCTGCCTCCTCTCTGGGCTAAAGATTAGATCATTAAGTATTTTATTTAATAGTGCTCATATGAAGTTCATAATCACCTACATTTCTGACAGGGAAAATCCACATAGCATACAAAATCCCTATATTCTGCAATCTAATATGAATAAGAAAAAATCAAGAAACATGGTACAGCTACTTTTCCCTACCTTGGCTATCTTCTAGTAATGAGTTCAGGAGAATAAAAATAATAATTTAGGAAAAATACATAATTTATGTCAGAGAATCTTTGCCTACTTTTTCTAATTGCTGCCTGTAATTAGAATGAGGAATAATTTTTCTTCACCTTTACTTTGGTATGTGTCAACACATTCTTAATATCATTATATACTGACGTAAGCTTAAACCACCTATGTTCATGTCTTTAACTAATAGGAACTTTAAATCATTACAATATATTCTAAGAGAGAAAAATTTTGTATGATACAATTTTGTACAGTATTTATACAGGTATTTTATTAGAGGTACCTATGGTATTGAAAGGTGTTATTTAAACTGCCGGCAGCTGAGAGCATTCTACACAAACCACTCTTTGTAAGTAATTTTAATTCTTTTTTTCTTGCTGGGCTCTAGAACTGAAAGTCTGTTTTTATCTTCTGCTATGGCATTGATACTGATGTGCTTATCATGTTTGGTTTTATTGTTGAGTTGACCTATGTAAAATCACATGTGAACTTTGTCATTCTACTTACTATTTTTAAATCTTTGCATGTGGAAGACAGAATGAAAGAAAAAAAGTTTATTAGACTTCTGGTTTAAAAACACTCTTCCTGATAGTATCCCATATACTGTAGTCGAATTTGAATATTGACTTTTACAACACATTTATTCAAGTTCCAGGGTAAGGCATGCATTCTCTAATATTGTAAAAGATTTTTCTTGGCAGATAAAGGAACATATGAATTCCAGCTTCAATTTTAGTATGACCTTTTTTTTCCATTAATTTGTTCTACTATTCTCTGTGTTAGTGTTTTAGTCATCAATGCCATTTCCCTTTTATCTTAGATTTTAGACAGATTTTAGTTTATTGCTTTACTTCTTTAGCCTTAAACCAAAGCTCTTCTTTTGAGAGCTATTTGATCTTGTGGACACATCTCCCCTTCCCCTGCCTTTCTTATACCTTAATGGAAAGTTTACTTTATCCCTTTTTTATCCTTTATCCTTTTGGTATGTAAGGAGAGATTGCTTGTTTTTTATTTCCTTCTCCTATCTGCTAAAAATGTCAGTAAATCTGTCCTCTGTTGAATCTCTTACCTGATCAAAGGCTTCAAAAATGATAACGCTAGTCTGCTCCTCAAGTCACTTCTCCCTTTGCAAAAAAGGGGTTATACTTGTAGAATTAACTATTGGGTAAATGAACTTTTGGAGTGCTAAGTTTTGTTTAAGAGTTTTCTTCATGCCTCAGAGACATTAGAAAATTCTTTTTGATTTTTTTTTTCCTAGCTACTGCAATTAGTGCATCTTTTTTCACATCTAGCCAATTAGTGAATTCTGTTGATGACACGAAATTCTTGACAAATTTTTATGCCTATTATGATTTCGGTTTTTTGCTTTTATTCTTGTGGTATTTTTGTAAACTCTGTGCTTTTCAATATTTCATTTCACTATGAAATTTCTTCACAAACTCCCTGATTTTTTCATTACTTTTAGTCACAAGTTCATCTATTTTGCCTTTGTTATCTGTGTAGCATTTCATCCATTCTTTGCATATGCGCTTCTTCTATTGCAGTGTCTCATTTATCTATGTCCAACTTTTAAGGGAGTATATGCCCTTTATCTTTTTACATCTATTGCTGCATTTTATAGTGATGTTTATCTTCTATGGTTTAACTATATAGTTTTACTCCTATTTTTTCCCATTAAATATATCTCCAAAAATAAATAAAATACATAACTTGATGGATGACATGGAACAGCCCAAAGCTGTAGCAATACAAACACTTTTACTCTCTAAATCAGGTGGGCAAATTTAAACTGTCTGCTGGGAATGATGCCTGGCCATGATCACAATTCATGGACCATGCCTAGGAATTTTTGGGGAGACTGTCATCAAAGTCCAAAAGCATACTTGAAACCATTTTAACAACTAGCAGGGGAGCTGATTGCCCTCCCAGTGCCTGGGAATATTTTATTTCATGATGTAATGGAATAACATTAAAATGGCCACTCTACACATTGTATTGGCATTATAACACACTGGTTATTTTCGTCTTCTTTTTTTTATTATTTTTTTTCTTTTTCTTTTTGTGTGGGTTTGTGGGTTTTTGGCATTTTGGAGTTGTGGGCTTGTTGGTTTTTTTTTGGTTTTTGTTTCATTTTGTTTTGAGCTGTGGGTCTATTGGGTTTTTAAAATTATTATTAAGATAGGTTAAGAAATATCTGCTTTCCTGGTAGCCCCAGTAAATATAGCTTCACAATTTTTTTGATTGATTAGTCTGTGAAGTGTCAATTTTAGTTATGCACTGCCTGTTTAACCTGCACATTGCTTGATCTAAATATTGGCAATTTTAGTTGTCTATTATGTCCAGAACTTCAATATGCTGTTATCTTTCATCGGATGAATGAGTTAGAGTACTTCCCTTCCGTATACTTTCCAAGTTCTGGTTTCAGCTTCCTTAGCTATAGGTGGCTAAATGAAATCTAATCTAATTAAGAGCCTGAAATCCCGTAATATCCTATTGATATTAAACTCTGGAGGATGATACAGTAGCAGTGCTTAAGGCTAATAAATTCAGAGGATTATAGATAAAATTCCTATCATGTAAAATAGAAACTTGAATTTTAAGTAAATGTTAGGAATAAACCTGTCTTTGAGATTGTACTTGTAAATCTATTGAAACTCCTGTACAGATATATATACAATGAGGGGGGAAAAGAAGCTGATCTGTTTAAAGAGTAGGCTCTACAACAGGCCTGTGACATAAGATTTTTTCTTCAAGAGCTGTTCCATTTGGCAGCATCACCTATTCTGCTTTAAGCCAGCCTCTGTGGGGTACATTGCCATCAAAGCAAAAAATTAGATTCATGACTATCCTTGCCAATCCATTAGATTATTCTCATTGCTATCATCTCACATCTTTAAGAAAGTATGTAAATTGTTATCTTTATCTTCAAAAATAGCAAGTCTGATGCCCTTACATGACTCTGCTAGGAAGAAAGAATGACCAATTTCCTCACTTCTGCTCATGTACTGCAAAACTTAGAATACAGTAGTCCAACTAGGAGAGGGGCCAGTGCAGGAGCTTCATGGTGATGTTAGGCAAACTCCTCTGCCCAGAATTTGTCTGGATTATATACCAAGCACTTGGTTGTCTTAAAAGAACAGAAAAAACACATGACTAGGGAGTTGGGTTGTTTTCATCTACTTAATATTCACATAATTTAAAAGAAGTAAGGTGCAACTAATTAAATCAAATCATCTGTTACAGACAATATCCTTGGGAATTCAGCAATCAAGACCACTTTTAAATTACTGCTGAAATTATCAGTGCTAGTAATTTCATTATACATACCTAATCAATGCTTCGTAAAAAGTGAGTAAGAATGCTAAGAGAACTTTTAGGTACATAAGATAATATCTTGCTGGTGAGAGCATATGCATATGAAAAGTAGTTTTAGTCTAACATGTCGATATTTCTATATAGTCAACTGAAACATATGACACAGCAAAGAAGGAACTGGAAGATATATACAGAAGAACTTAAGGTTTCTATCAAGTTAAATAAATTTTGCTCCATATATATATATATATATATATATATATATATGCATGTACATAGTTTGTACCACATAAATATTCATATTACTTGATTTGATGAGTAGAAAAGACTGCCAACTGTGTTCCAGTGACACTACCTTCTGGCCAACTGCTTAAAGTAATAGCTTAACAGACCATCTGTAGGAATGAGTGCACCATGTCCATCATTCATGCTTAGAAAATATTAGATTAACTAAAAAACCAACAGAAACTCCATTTGCATCCCTGAAAGGGATAAATATCTCCTTCTTAGGTGTGGTATTTTTTGGATGTGCCAACAAATATCAGAGAACAACTACAAAATTACATGGAAAAAATAATATTAGGACTTACTATTGCCTTCCTTTATTTTATGCTTAAAAAAAATGTCATAGCAGCATTTAATGAAATGTAGGTAAAAGAAAAAAAATTCTGAAATTGTGCAAGACATGGAGCTTCATGACAGCACTTGCTGTAACAAAGGATTGCAACTAATAATAATAGCTGTGCTATGTTGTTCTTCTGTGAGTACAGAAGTGTCAGAAAGCTTGAAAGAGTGAAAAGCTTGAAAGTGTTGACATTTTAGTAATTTTTTTTTAAAAATTGACAGTAACAAGTAAATCTTTGTGTTATCGTTGGTTTGTGCTTGCTGCTAAACACAACATACCAAGGGGTACAAGGGCACTGTAAATAACATGGAGGAGAACAGAAGCTCTCAATCACAGCATCCAGCTACATTTTAAGTATTGTAACTGGTTCTGAAAGACAGAAGTGTGACATCTTAAGGTGATGGTACTCTTCCAAGAGCTGTGAAAGTGGAATAAACAAGAAGAAACAACAGAAAAAGAGGTGCTTCTTACCTACTGCTTTATTACTGTGGACAGAATTTCTACACAGAGTTTTGGGAATCAAACAAAAGTGAGTTTGGAAATGAAAAAAGCTGAGTTTTAATACTATGGATAGAATTAAATTCCGACAGAAAAGGAAGGAAACTATTTTTATGCATTTATACACATCTAAATGTGTATGTGAATGTATTTACAAATGTGTTATGAATATAAGCCATATGCTAAATGCATATATTAATTTATTACCCTATAGGCCTTTTGTAGTAGCTGCAATAGTGGTATATACCATGGAACTATGATTTTATTTATATTAAATAATACCATTATATCAAAGGTACTTTAAGAAGTAAATTATGTCTAACTGACTTGTCAAATTTGTGTTAAATGTCACCAGTATAAGTAAGAATCAGGCATAATAGCACCCGAAGTTTCCATACAAATTTGTAGAGAAGATCAAGCTGGATTATTAATAGGGAAGAAACTACACACACACACACACAAAAAAAAGTCTATCTTGAAAATGAACCTATTGTCTGATGACTCTGAAGTTTGAATGGTGGTTACAGGAGAGTGAGATTGTTCAAATACTTCCCTCAAGGCCTTTAGATGAGGAAGGATTTTGCTTAGAAATCCCTTAGAAATCTTACAGCAGGCCCCAATATGTTTTGATATAGGCAGCTGGAAAAAATCGCTATTAGGAATAGACACTAAGTACTGGCAATATATTATTATTAAATTAACTTTATTAATTTGTCCACACTGGTAAGCTATTAAATTTTGTGCTCTGTGATCTTCACAGCTCTACACACCCCAGCAAATGTAAGATCTTGAATCTGTGACAACTGACTGTGTGAGAGGAAAGGTCACCATGATGCCAAATCCAGAATAATTTCTTTTAAAAAATGTCTAAAGCAGCAAGTTTTGCAATTTTGCTGAAAGCTTCTTATACAAAGTAAACAAATTAAATAAATTTCAAAAAATTACAAAAATGTAACAACAACAACAAAAAACAAAACACCAAAACCTTTAAGGTTCACTTTGTATACTGGCCTATATCTTCTAATTTTCACAGGTACTGCACTGTCCAAAGAAACACCTCTGAACACTGGCTTGCTATGCTATCGAAAAAAAAATTGGTTGTTGATCAGGTTTTTTATGAACATAAAACTTTATCATAATCACAGATGACTCAACAATTCTTAGAGTTTGGCAGGGAGTACATAAAAAAAACCAGCACAGGATTTGCCCAACTCACTGGTCTGTCGTGTCTGATTTATTGCCTCTGGCAACTGAAAGTTCTTGATTCCTAAAAGTTAGAGTAAAAAATAAATTAGTATTTATATATACCTACATATATACCTACACAAATCAGCAACTATTGCCCCCTTGGATGAGTGGTTTTATATAAGGAACGGGAATTTATTACTGCATTTGAACATGCTGTTACTATCAGCTGCCAAAGTACCAGCAGATTACAGCTCCTTCTTTTGTGTCCTCTGGGAGATCAGCAGGGCTGTTGCACAGATGCAGAGCCAGCAGTAAAGTGGGGATAATCTAGCTCGGCATGTGAAACATGTATGAAATATTTGTAAAGACCTATGCTTGTCCTGTTGGCTGCATTTTTAAAGTAACAAGCTGGTTGTAGCAGATATATGTAGATCAGTGCATTATCTTCTTTCTGCTAACTGTTCAGGAGTGTGGCTTCTGTGATTTCAGGCAGAAGTGGCTTCTGCACTTTATTCTTTCTCCCCACGTGGCTCTTACAAGTCTAATTCCTCACCATCATGAGGATGCTGCTTTGGATCCAGTACATTTCTTGGATTAAGAGCATTGAAGCAGAAAGGAACATTTCATACCAGAGAAAACCTGAAATGTAGCATTAAAATGAATTTTAGGATTTCAAATAACAGTTGTTAAAGCTGCAGCAATTTTGGAACGTATGACTGATGGTAGCTACATCACTTACAGTCATTGTGGTAATAAGTGATGGTTTCCTGCACTGCGAATATAAACAGCAGAAAATTGTCTTATCATGTGAACCAACAAAATAAGTTTCTTTTAGCAGCTGCTGTTTACTGGGAAAAAAAATAGAGTATACCATTAATTTAATTATGCTTTGGTGAGAATCACAAAAATTGACATATTTTGCTGCCCAGAGAGCTGCAATTGCAGAGGGCCAGTGCTCCCTTGCATGCATCTAGAATGAGTTTTAGGAATCTTGAGTGGCACTAGCTGTTGAAATTATAAAAGGGACTATTTCTAGCGTGCACAAAAATTTGATCTCACAACATGACTTTTGAGGATTACAAATTAAATATTTCACAGGAATACTCATTTTTAAGTTTTTGATGAATTCAGAGAGCTGGTGACAGCAGCAGGGGCAGAGAGCTATATCCCTGCCATGCACAGCTCCTGTTGCCCACCCAGCCTCTCACCTCACCTCACCTCACCTCACCTCACCTCACCTCACCTCACCTCACCTCACCTCACCTCACCTCACCAGCTGGAATCCCATGCCCTCAGGAGCAAAGAAACAGCCCTCCTGCTTTAGGGCAGGGACTCCAGGCTCTGCACAGGCTGTCCCAGTGACCTACATGGTGGGACAGCTGCCGGTGTCAGGCCAGTTCCCTGACATGGCAGCTGGCCAGGGGGTGGCGTATCACCCTGAGAGAGTGACCCAGGGTGGCTTTTTCATGCACACATTAATAAAAGCTGCTGATTTTCCTGCTTTACTCACCTGTCCCTGGTCCACTCGGGAGCAAGTTGGGTGCAGGCAAGGCACCAGAGATTTGAAACTTGATGACTGTGTGGTCGCTGTCCACCAGCTACCACTTCACCCATGAGATCCTCTCTGGGAACAAGCCACAGATTACAGAGTACATGCCTCTGAGTTGGCTCCCTGAATACCTGTACTAAATTTTTTTTCTCAAGTGTTTTAGGAATCTCCTGGATCTGTTTGTACCAACTGTGTAGTTAACACCTGTCAAGGTGAATTCCCCTATAAGGGCAAGGGTGGTTGATTCAGAGGTGTCCCTTGGTTCCTTAAAGACTAATTTGTTGTCATCCCAGCTGGGTGGCCAATAGCAAACTCCCACGATGACACTCACTTCATTTGTTTGTCTCTCTGTCCTTGACCAGAGGCTCTCATCTGTGATACACCAACTGCGGCTCTGGACATTCCAGACCCTCCATACATCCAAAACTCACTACAGTGTTCCCTCCCCTCCCCTTCTCTTCCCTTCCCTTTACTTGGACAGGTTCAGAAAACCTGCTATGAAGAATCTTTATAGAAAAGAAATACTGTCAATCTAATCACACTGATCACAACAAATCACCATTTCCCCCCACAGTTTCACATAACTCAGAACTGGGATGCAGTCCATGATTTTTGTGCTTGTAAAGCAGAAGTATCTAATTAAAAACCAATAGAAGGTAGCTTTCAGTTAAATATAGTAAGCCTTGCAAGTGCATTTCAGTATTTTCAGAAAATTAAGATGCTTGATTAATCCCTAAGTTGTTGGGGGAAAAATGCAGGTTTATATGATGACTGGTCTTAAAGTGAATTTTTTTCATAATATTTTCTTTATATTACTCATTGAAATGGTAAATCCTTGGGGAGAATTGACAAATACTGCAGATATATACTGTGATGTGCTCAAGTAATACTGAAAGCTCTACAAGGTATTTAAAGCACTAAAATATGAAAAGTTGTTAAATGTCTGAATGGAGAGGGATAAAGGAAGTATGAAACATAAATTCAGCTGTTTAAATCCCATTGCTACTTAGAATAAAAGTAATGACATTCAGAAAAATTACATTTCTTATAAAAACACAGCAATGTTTCTCAAACACTGATCAACATAAGTAGAATTTTTAACACCTGACTATCTGCCCCATAAATATTAAAAAAAATCCAAATAAATTAAAAGACTCTCAACTGCCTAATTGAAGGTGAGACATATGACTCTTTCCTAGAGTTGTCCTAGTAAAAATGATAAAAATTAAGATCAAGTTTTAAATCGATCTCTCTCTTTGGATTTTTTTGGGAACATATCTTCAGAAACTTATAGCCTAGAAATAACAGATTTTATTTACTTTTAGGGAAGAATCACATTTCAAATGTTGTGTTTTGTGAGAGAGAGGGACAGTGTGAAAGAGTAGGTTTGTAGATGAGACATCAATAGAAGAATTAAAATTACATAAATGCCACACTGATGAAGAATTTTCTCCCCTGCTTGGGATTTAAATGGTGTAGCAAAAGTGATAATATGTGACTTGAAAAAAAAACCACAGAAATTGGTTTCTGTGGCTTTTTTTTGCTGTTGTGGTTTTTGGTTTGTTTGTTTCTTTTTTTTACCCAAATTTTAGTGTCAACTCCAAATAGTATAAAAAGAACTGTGCAACATCAGAAAAAGGTAATGATGAGAATATTTATGTACGACAAAACTGCACCGTAGTGCATTTAAAAAAATCAAAATTGTCATTAGGAAATTGTTCTTGCGTAGAATCTGTATATAGTATTTGCCTGTAGAAAATCCAGTGGTTTTACTTCACAGTTTATTAAGGGCATTATTCTTCTATAGCCTCCACCCAGGCATGAAATAAGGTAAAAAAAAAAAAAAGGATCACAATATATGGAATTATGCTTTAAATAAAATGATGCTGAAAAGAGTGTGATTATTTCTACCAATTTCAATAGTCTTAGGATTAGACCTTACCCAATACCCCTGATTAAATGTAATTATTTGTCCTGATTTTCTTTTCCTGAAAGTGTAAAGATTATATTAAAACAATTATAGTCCAAAATACATAGTAATCCTTCTGTTTGAATTAATTAAATTTAATTAAATAATTTTTACCTGAGTTAGGGCTACCAAGTTGTCAGAGACTGAAATATTATATTTTATGATTTAAGCATTTTCTTAAAGGACTTTTAAAACTGTATTACAAAAGCTGAAGACTACCACACCCTGAATGGGCCTGACACTGGCTTGATGATGAAGATAAGGTAAAGTAACTCAGGGCTGGGGACATTCACTGAGCACAAGCTTAACACCTCCAAGATAAGGACCCCAGGGCTATCAGCTGCCAGGCTCAAACAGATCCTCGCACAAAGGGGTGGAGGGAGGAGAGGCTTTGGGTGTCTTGGAGAAGCCTCTGGTCAGAGGTGCAGTGACTGCCCATCCTCCACTGTGCAGAGGAGCCCAGCTGAGGGGTCCTCACCGGGGCAGGGGGAAGCTTATCCATAGCAGAAGGGGGTGACATGGCCCATCACAGGGGCCCCCCTCAAAGGGGTCCCCAGACCCTGCACCAGAGCACCAGAGATGATGCAACAGACCCTCAGTGTTGCAAGGGACAGTGTCAAGCTGGCCCCTGCAAGGGGAGACACGTGGGCGTTCCCACCTGGCCCAAAGTGTCTATTAATCCACGGGATTCTGTACTCTCTGGTGTGTGGCACCATGTAGCGGCGTGGCCACGGTGGCAACAGGGGACCCTCACCACCAGCAGACCAGATGGAGGGGAGCAACGAGATGTTGTTGGGACCCTCAGATGGGTGATATGCTTCCATGCAACCCCTTTCACCTCTCCCTGTTCCCCCACCCCCCATGCACACTTCTTTTTTTTTTTCTCTCTTTTCTTTCTCTTTCCTTCTCTTTGCGTCTTTTAAATAAAATACATCCATTTTTTGGCAACAACATCTAACCTCATTTGGTTTTAATCTCATTTCTGGGGATATTTTGAACCTTCTAAGTTCTTTCCAGTTTATGCTCAGAGACTTAGCTTGCTTTACTTTTCTGGGTCTAAACCGGAATGTAACACAAGTCTATTGTTGTGATGTTTATTGCAGGGAACGGCATCTCAAGTCACCTGTTTTAACTCAAATTAGGACAGATGAAGCTTATTAATTTCTCCATCATAACATAAAATTAGCTGGCAATCAATGAACCATACACCAGGATTAATATCAGCAATACAATAAATAAAGCACAGCCCTAGACACTTAAATTTTTTTAATAAACACCTATGCTTTTCTGAACACCCTTCAATACTGAACACCTTTCAACAATTTATCTCAAAATATTCTGCTCTTTCCTTGTCCCCTTCCTACCCCACTGTATTTAGTCCCATCATATGACCCAGAAGTGAAGACACTATTGAAAACAGAGGTCCTGCTCATGCCTTCCACATCTCTGGAGACTGGACACAGCTACTATTTTAATAGTTCAGGGGTATGGAGAGCTTTGATTTAGGCTCATCCTACAACAGGATTGAACAAAATGACACATTTTCTACAAAATGCAGAACATTTTCCCACAAGCAGCAGTATTTAGCAAGCACATCTTGTTTCCTGGACATGCACTTACTGAGTGAATATTCCCAGTTCAGTTATTTATGCATTGGTAGGTCAGTTATTTGTACATTGGTGTCTTGTGCCATTTGTAATGTCCTGGGATATTTTGCTCAACTTCCAGGTGCTGCTCCTAATAAGTGTATTAAGGTCTCTCAGTTTCTGTGCCATATCTGCCAACATCACTCAGACATCCTTTGCTTGTGATGGCACTAGATATGTATTTGTGTGTCACTAGACACCCCAAGCCATTTAATTAACATTAGCACTTGACTATTTAGCACATACCTGTTCTTCCACCTGCTTTCAGTCACTCTGCTCTTTTTCTATCATACCATCTACAAGCATCTTATGCTTGCTATTTATAAGGAATACTTGCTCATTTTGCTGCTTTACTATAGGATTGCATTTTGGATACTGTTTTGATTAGCCTCTATCATAGAGGATATGAGACTAAGGTACCACTTAGAGAAATTAGTAACTCCAAAAAGTCGTCATCCACTTTATACAATTTCTAAAGAAGAAAAAGGATTTCCATTGTGCAAAAGAAATCACTTGAAAGCTGTTTTCACTATATCAAGGTGGGATTTTTTTCATTTTGAACCTTATCCTCCTTTATTTCTGTCACTTCTATTAAATGGATTGAAAAGAGTAGGAAAATACTGATTGGAAACTCCACTCTGTCCTTTATCATAAATCACAATCTCTCACATCTGTAAACCTTCACCTGTTGCTCGCTGTGGTGTTCTTATTTACTCTACATATTGCAAAATATCTCTGCCTGGGAAAATAACCTCTCCGATCAGAATGGCCAACTTACAGAATGGCCAACTTACAGTGAACCTTTGCTCTTGCTCTCAGAACTGATCTAATTATTTAAGTGTACTGATGTACAGTTGACTTGAGTGTAGGGGGCAAGGTTTTGGTAGCAAGGGTGGGCTCTGTGAGAAGAGTCTGGGGCTGACCTGTGCTGGACACAAACAGTTCCAGCTGGTTCCAGCAGACAGAATACAGGGAATGATTGAGTCCTGCAGTCATGGGTCTGGGTGGGAAGACTTATTTAGGAATGGGCAAAATAAGTGTAAGTAGAAAATCACTGCTTCAGCAGTGAGGCATGAAGACAAAAAATAAATAGAAGCAACCATGTGAACACCAAGGTCAGAGAAGAAGGAGGAGGTGGTACTCCAGGTTCTGGACCAAAGATTCCCCAAGAGCTCATAGAGAGAGCCATGGTGGATCATGCAGAAATTTCTTGCAGTAAGCTGCAGCCCATGGAGAGACACAAAGGAGTGAGTTCTTCTGGCAGGAACTACAGCCAATGCAGACGTATTCTTCAGGTTTATCCTGCAAAACTGCTGCTCATCGAAAGGACCCTTCACTGGAGAAGGGGAAAGATGTGAGAAGGAAAGAGTGGCAAAGAGCAAGAGTTATGAACTGCCAACAGCCATCCCTTCCTGTCTCTTCTGGGCCTCTCGAAGCAGGGGAGGTAGAGTTAAATGAGTAAAGTTGAGGGAAATCTGTTGCAGTTTCTTTGTCTCTCGCCTTCCAAGTCTAATTTAATTGGCATTAAATTCTAATTTTTTTTCCAATGCCAGTCTGTATTACCCCAGAGTGTTCTTGGCAAGTGGTCTTACTTTCTCTTGACCAACAAGTTTTTCATCTTATTTTTTCCTCCTTGTCTTGTTGAGCGAGAGACCAGCTGGGTGGGGATCTGACAGCCAGACAAGATCAACCCAACAGAAACAATAAACAATAACACAAAATGGTCAGAAATGGCATAAGAACTTATGCCATTTCTGACCATTTTTTGTAGTATTTAGTCCCATCATATGACCCAGAAATGAAGACACTACTGGAAACAGAGGTCCTGCTCATGCCTCCCACATCTCTGAAGACTGGACACAGCTACTATTTTAATAGTTTAGGGGTAGGGAGAGCTTTGATTTAGGCTCATCCTACAACAGGCTTGAACAAAATGACACATTTTCTACAGAATGCAGAACATTTTTAAACAGTTATTTCTAAACAGTTGTAATCTTGAAAAACTTGCAATCTATGGATGAGAACCCATAGCTTCTTTTCTTTTTTCTTTTTGATGATTTGTGAAATTTATCTTCACAAGTAACTGTTATGTGTGATGGAGGTAGTGGCTTTCCTGGAGGTGGCCAAACACCTGCTTCCCCACAGAAGCAGTGAATGAATTCCTTGTTTTGTTTGCTGGAGCATACAGATTTTCCCTTACCTACATATCCACAAGTTTTCTCATTTTTACCTTTCTGATTCTCTTTCTCATCCAACTGTGGGAAGAGTGAGCAAGCAGCTGTGTGAGGCTCATCATCTGCCAGGGTAAACCCAAAATTTCACATATCAATTAATGATAAATTTTCACAACACATATCACCAGTATATTTTTCTTTTCAAAAAAAATAGGTAGGATTCATGTTTCTAGGTTAAGTCTAATGGTTTTCTGTCTTAATAGTTATCTAGTTTCATTTTATACTTTATGGAAGGAAGTGTGATCACTATGCAGCAATTCGTCCTTCCTAAATCATTAAATAATTTACATTCCTCATGAACCTCTTCATTTCCTTTTAGTGTAATGGGAATTTGGGTAAGTATTTTAAACTTAACTATTCAATGTGAAAATTTATACAAAACCAAAAAATACAATATGCTATGCACATTAATTTTGGAAAGGGAAGGGAAAGAAAGTGAAGAGCCAGTACCAAAGACAGTGGGGTTGCAGTTGTAAACAGGGTATAACTATTTTATGCAGTTATCCTAAAACTGAAAGATGAAATCATAGGCTGGGCTTCTAACTACCCATAGAATTCATGAAGATAATTGAGGACTTTCGGTTGGGACTTCCACAGTGTACTGTACAAATGACTAATGGATCTAAAGAAATACAGGGACACAGTATTTTCCACTCAGTCAGAAGTAGGAATCAAACATCTATCTACTTTCAGAAGAGTAATTTGACTCCTCAATAAGAAAAGAAAATTAAATTACATTTAAACACTGCAGTATTTTGTCTAAAGCTCTGTTTGTTAAGCATATTCTAATAATTCCTGGGAGATTAAGTGTGTGATGTGCCTAAGTCAAAGTCTTATATCTGAATACATTTGAGGCTTGAGTCTTTATCCAGAATCTTTTGCTGTTTGGTATGTGAAGTAAAAGAACATTTAGAACCCTGAGAAAAATATCAATTAAAATCATAGATGTTTTCAGAATACTAAGATTTTGAGGCTGGGTAATGACTGCTCATTCTAGTAGCTGTTTTCAGGTAAGTCTCTTAGGTGTGGATACCTGCAATTCCATTTTAATGTCTCCTAGTAAGGCACATAAAAATCTTCCAATGATATACAGGAAGGAGTTACATAGTCAATTTAGAGAATATGAAATGCAAACCAATTTCCCTGGATTTTTTCTCTTCTTTTATATGATTTCATTTTCATTTGGTTTTGTGATTTTTTCCTGCAACTCAATATTGTAAAATAACTACTGAATGCCTAGACAAGGAGGTGTTCTGCCTCATGTTCATGAAATACCCTTAGATGAAATTGTTTTCTAAGCTTCCATACATTTATATTTTTTATTTTATAAATTCATAAATTTAATAGTATATCATTAAACTTATTAACATATAATGTACATACTTAAATTAGCAATTATATTCTCAAAAATAACAATCTGGTGCTATAATGTTCTCATTTATAGCTGAACTAGAGCTTAATGAGAAAGTAACTCCTAATCAAATAGAAGAATATGAAAACTGGATGATTTGTTATAACGAGTGAAATTTGAAATAAAAGTCACTCTCAAGCAGAAACACAGTATAATTCAGAAAGACATTTTAAGATCATGTAAATTCTTAAGAACATAAGTATAATATAAAGATTCTGAATAGTCCTGCAGACAGAAAGCTTGGTTGAAGAGGAAAATTAAGAAAAAAAATCCAGACTAGCATACAGAACACATTTATTTTAAAATCTGTTTTTTATCTTTTCTTAATATTTATTTTGGATTTAAATGCATTTGTTTCATTGTTACCAAATAGATTCAGAAACAGATTATCTATCACCTCCTTCAAAATCACTGACAGTATAAAATATTTTAGTACTAATTTTGCCTTGTCTGATAGTATGAAAGGACTTAGTGAAGCCTAGCATGCTATCAGCCAAATTTGTGATAACATATCTATTAAAACTAATACATCTATAAATATTTTCGGAGTCTGAATTGTGTGAAACCTCACAAAGAACACACTGGTGATTATCTAACTAAATATATATGAGAGGTAACCACTATAATTTTTATCTAGTATAGTATTTGAGATACATAGACTTTAATGAACAATTACAGTTCCCTAATTGTAGCCTCATCTCCTAATTTTTGGTGGTTTTTTCTTTTTTTTCTTTTTTTTTGTTTTGTTGTTTGTTGTTGTTGTTATTCTTAATACATTATTTTAGCTCTCTATGGTACACTGAGCATTTTCCTCTCCTGGTTATTGGATCTGTAGTTCTGTCCAAAACCAAATACACTGGAAACTCGATTACCTCAACTAAGAAATCTAACTCTACAAAATAAGAGCTCTCTCTTCTGCTGAGACTGCATGGAGTTTGAGGAACTGAAGTTAACACAACAGTTTTTACCAATGAATTCTTGATAATCTTAGAAGTCTTAATCTTAGACTGCCATTATTAGTAGGATGCTAATACAGGAAAAAATTCTAGCTTCAAAATTACTTTTCTGGAAACGTACAGAAATATGTTAAGTGTTTTATGTACAAGAAAGGAAAGCAATCATGTTTCTGGATGAATGGCATGAAGATTGAAGATTCTTCAGCAGAAAAGGTAATATTTGTCAATGAAACTCCTGTTGTGGGAATGTGATAGAAAGACTACAGTAAATGTGTCAAGATTAAATTGATGTAATCTATTTAGTTATTTATTTTGACTTCTTATCTTCTCACACAGAATTTAGACTTAGTTATGTTAAATGGATTTTACAGGGTTCTTGAAAAAACAAATAATAAAATTATAATTTTTTTGTTGTTGTTTTGTTAATTTATTCCACCCCCCCTCCAACCCCCTCCCCGGTCCTGAAAACATGCTGCGGTGCCGTGCCGGCTAGCACACTGTCCCGGGCACCAGACAATCTTCTGCCTGCTCCAAACGGGGGTGGACGGAGCTGACCAGGGCACGGGAGGGCAGGTGAAGCTTCGGGTCGCGTTTGCCTTGCCCACTGGTGGCAAAGGTGCGAGAAGGACGTAGTAAAAAGGCGGAGGGACTTCTTCGTGGGGGTACACGGCTCACTGGTGAGACAAATCCACAGACAGAAGCCGAAGCCGCGTGGCTTGCAAGGGGTCTTGTACTCCCACGATCTGGGCGTGGAAAACACACAGTAACCAATGGAACATCAGCCACGGGGTGTTACCGAGGCGGGGAGAAGGAATTACAGCAAATGGGAGAAGGGGTAGGCGGGGAGGAATAACAAGGACCAATTAACAACCAAAGAACCTGGAACTCTCTGGAAATATAGCCATATATGAGAAATAAGGGGCGGGAAGGGCTGCGGCCAATGGTAGGGCATGGATTTGTGTATTTTTCACAGCCTTATGAATGCTCAGGGCTTTTGGGCTGTGGCAGCTTCAAACCAATGCACCTTTGGGTCCACTTGATCCGGCTGACCCTGGCTTTGGCCATGGTTCACTGCAACAAAAAAAATATTCAATCTAGATTCACTGAAGAAATTTTGTTACCTTCCTCACCCCCATCTGACAAGGGGGCTGCAAGCTGGGGTGGGAATGAGGGTGCAGAGCCTAATTCATTGTAGTTTAGGAAGAAAATATTAGAACTTCAGTAGTACATAATAAATGTATAATTTATAAATAAAGACACCTGTTGATGGCATACAAGCAGAAAGCTTTCACTGACAAGGATGGATGATCAAACAGTTTGGGAGACCACTGATCTAGACCATTATTTGTGTTGTGACCAAGTTTATATTTCCTACCCTTAAAAATGAGGGGGAAAAAAGAGGTCAAACAATAATTAGTCCAGTTTCAATCTTTTAGAAAGAGAAACAAGCACCGATCCAAACCTTTCCTGCCAAGAGCTTCTTCCTAATGTCCAGCCTAAACCTACCCTGGTGCAGCTTAAGGCTATGTCCTCTTGTCCTGTGGCTGGTTCCCTGGCAGCAGAGCCCAACCCTCACCTGGCTATACCTTCCTTTCTAGGAGTTGTGGAGAGTGACAAGGTTGCTGCCTGAGCTTCCTCTTCTCCAGCCTAAGCAGCTCCAACTCCCTCAGTTGTTCCTTTTAGGACTTGTGTTCCAGACACTTCGCTGGCCTTGTTGCCCTGAACTATCTGAGAAAAGACAAGGTTTTCCTGAAAACTGTCTTAGGAAAAAAGTGAAATCTTTTCATAGAGATTTAGAAAACATTATTTTTCCTGACCAGGATAATACAGTAAAACTGGACTTAGTTCACCCTTCATTCCTTCCTTAGACATTGATTGATGTTAACATCTGCTGACCTGTTTGCATATAGCAGGTGTTTCTGAACCTCTGCATCCTGCCTAGGCTACAAATTCTTTCCACCATTCACTCTACCTGTAAATAGAGCAGTTTGATTTGGAAACTTTACCATAGCACTCTGACAGTTACATATGAAAACATGTTATTTTTATATTCTGTTGGTATTATTTTGCTTTATAGATTCATTCATGGATCATAATAACCTTGCAGTTATGGGTCATTATATTGGCAGAGTCATCTGGCTCTCATCAGAAGAAGGTTTAGAGATTCAGAAGATTAATCTAATTGAAATTCAAAGACTGGAAAATCCCTGCAAGGGATAACCCCCCCACCCCTTCTTTTAGTATTGATTTTTTTGGTTTCTATTGTGTAAACTATATGTACATAGGCCACATACATTTTTACAAGGACAAGGAAAAGAAATGTAGGCTCTTTCCTGTTCAAAAATTAAATTCACGAGGCAAACACACTGCTAAGGATTAAAAATATTGATTTAAAAAAAAATTCAGTAAAAAATTACCTGAGGTGATGAGAAATCAAGGGCATTCCAGGCAGAAAATCCAGGCAACAACAGTAGGGAAATTGATGCTGTTTGAAGATATTAATCTTTCTGTATTGTTTATAGCTGGAACCTATATAAGTGTCTCAGATTACTTTTCTTATATGACTGGTTTTAGATTATTTATTTATAGCCCACATTCATTTCGTTCTCGATTTTTCTCAATGGTTGCATTAATACTTATTTATAATTTATAATATTTAAATTCAGCAATATGCAGTGAATAGGAGGCAGGAAAAAAAGAAGAGGATATTAGAGGAGTCTGATTAGCAGGCATTTCTTCAAAACTTTTAAATACTTTATGATAATTACAGTAATTTACAATGTACCATCAACATTAAATTTAAGACCTTATCCCATAATAATATTAATAAAGTAAGGGTTGATTAATACTAGAAGAACCTTTTGGTGAGAAGGTGAGAACAAGGTTTCAAAGGTGAAGTAGAATGTGAATTGAAAATCAAGTCTGTTTTATAGAGAAATTAATCCACTGAGAAGATGGAATGAGACAAAACACAGATATCGAAAATAGATGTGTGGAAAACGCGTAGATACAGGAGTGGTGGTGAATGCTGAGTGGAGATTTCAGCAAAATATAATCAGGATCATGATTAAGAGGAGCCTGTTGAAAAGCTGTTGTTGTTTTGAACCTTGAAAACCAGCTTGAAAGGCTTGCTATTGAAGTCTAAGCCCAACGATTTGCATAATTAAATTAGTAATTTAGTGAATAGCCCACAATGAAAAGAAAAGAAAATTGAAGCATGGTGAGCATACAGCTGTCATTACACTGAACATTTTGTTCCATATATTATTCTTGATTGGAAATATTTCACCTTAACCAATCAAATTATATGCACCAAAATAACACTGATTTGAAACATAAACTTTCTTTGATGTTTTTTAATTTTGTTTTCTTTTTTTGCTTGTTGCTTTTCTTTGTTTTGGTAAATTTGGTAATCATTAATAAATTTCATAATCTCAAAAAATTAGAAATCTGAGCAGCAAGAATCTTTCAAAATATATGAGAAAAATGCAGATATCTGCAGATGTTAAGCTAAGTGCAAGTCATCTTACATGGTCTTTCTTAAATTAACTCCTTTAATCTACATTCAATAAATAGAGAACTCAGCTAAGTTTTAGAACAGGGTTTTAATGTTTTACATTGTTACCTTTAGATACATAGATTTCACTATTGATACTCATCCATACTTTAGTAAACTCTTTTGGAAGTGGGTGAGTTACCTGCACTATGTAGCGTTATGAAAACAGTTTTGCTAATATTCCTCATTTTCATTAGTGTTGTTATAAAATTCATTTTCCCAGGAAAATCTGCCTTAATTTCTTTAGAAATATTTTTAAATTTAATTATATTCAGTGTGTCACAGTCTTAAACATTTGCAGCCACATGTTTTTCTGTCTCTGAAGGTTAGAACTTGGAAAAAAAAATCACTTTTGTAATTGGTAGGTGAGAGAACTAAATATTGCATTTATGAATAAGACAGCTGAAGACAGATAACATTTCGAATAATACTTGCAGCAAATGCAAAGGTACATACAAAACTTTCAAAGTATTACTTTTCTTCTCACAAACTTTGAAACATTACTTTTTTTATCTCGATTAATATAATATTACTTAGAAATCCAAAATTGGATGTCTTGGAATGATACGACATCCTTATAGGATGTCTTCCATGGATCATCACAGCATGAATACAAAAGCAAAAATAAATCTTGGACAGTGATACCACTGCAAATCACAATATAATGTCAGCATAGCAGGGAATACCCAAAAATACGTGAATGAAAAAGTAATATTTTCTTGGATCAAAGCAAAAAACAAAATTTTCTGTTTGCAATTGTTTGTGTTTCATAAATTCCTGGGGGTTTTTTTCTATCTGATTACCATTCTTAATACTACTTAATTTTATTTTTTGATAGGAAGGAAAACCACCAAAATAGTGCCTGTTTCTCCCTAGTGAATAAATGAGTTCAGCCACCTTTCATTTTTACTTGAATGAATGCAGCAAAAGATGGCAGAGGACCCCCCCCCCCCCCCCACCTCAGTGCATAATCTCTTGAGATGCAACTATGCTAGAAGTGAGATGACTTCAGGGTAAATAGTTATTTAATTAAACAGAAAGGAAGTTATTTCCAGGGAATATACGTTAAAAAAGAAAATGCTAATAGTCCCCACAGGTAATATAAATAACTCTGAAGAAAAATCAGACTAAATACTTTAAAAGATTGTATATTACAGAGAGATCTAGTAATGACATGATTGTTTTAAGGTCATTATTAATTAAAAAATAACCAATTTGTGGATGTAACAATTTCATCGTGGTCTTTATTTTATAAGTTTTGTAGCACCAATTTTTTTCTACCAACAAATTACTAAAAAAGGTTTGTTAGGGCACTGACATTTTTTTATCATTTAAACTGATGCTATTCAATCAATACTGTCTAGTAATATATCTAAATTTCATTCCACAAATTTTTGTCATGGGGAAACTTAAAGTCAAATACAGAATTGATGATTCTCAAGAGAGTTTTAAAACAGTACTTGACCTATGAGTTTCTTACCTGTTTCAATTCTGATAGCACATCTGTCTGAGAAAATGTATGTCAAAAGGACAACTCAGTGTCCAGTAGATCCTAGTGCAGATATACAGAATTGAATGAGGCACTGACCTCTCAAAGACAAATAGATAATTTTCTGTGGCCAGTGTTATAATTGCATAAATTTCTGGATGTTTAGTTGTTAGAGATTAGCTTTTGTGTGTACTTGCTTTCTCTTAATACTTTGTCTTATTTAATTTCTTAGAAAATTTCAGGTTATAATATTTTATTTATTATTAATTATTTGTGAAAGTAGCTTATTTCTCACAAATTTTATATGAATTATAAATGTTCACATAATAGATTTTTTACTTTTGCTTGCCAGTTGGTAAAGAAATACATTATTGCAAGTTACATGATAAAAAAATTAACCAATTCCTGTATCTCATTTCAGAAAAACACCTTTTTTTGATGGTTATGACTGCTATTAAAAATAGCCTAGATTCCAAACAAAATGTCACTGGAGTCCAAGTATATTATTTTAAATAAGTGAAAAAACAGAAATTTTCTGTTAATTTAATTTTGCAAAAACTATTCAGCTAAGTCTATTGAAATACAGTTAATTTTCTCCCTCTTCATGTGATTTTTTTAAGAAGTGAGAAAGGTATTATTGTTTCTATTACAATTTTCATATTTTGTCATCTAATATTTAATGTTATATTAGATTCTAGGTTAGATTAAAAAATTATAACTGTCTCTTACGCTGGCTAATGGTATTCTACATGATTGTTCTAATTTTTCAAAACTGTAATTTCTGATATTGCACTAGGAAAAAAAATAGCCCATGCTAAAACCTGTTTCTAAAAAAAAGAGCAATCAGGAATTGACTGTGGAATTAGGTATAAAAATAGCATTAGGTATTTCCAATTTACAACAATTCTGAAATAAATTGTCTAAAATTCTTACGAATTATGTTCTAGTACAATATTTAGGAGTGTTAAAGAATGCCCACTGCAAGACAGCAAGTAAGTGGAGAATAAGATGTGTAAATTCTTAATTACTTTGTCATTATTGGTGTGTAGAGAGAGAGAGATGAAATAAACACCTTCCCCACAAGCCCTTCATCATTAAACAGTTACTTGAAATTTATATTTTTCTTTGAATTTTCACTGTTATTATTGAAGCAATAACTGTCTTCTTGGAACTTGTACTAATATACTGAAAACTTTTATTTCTTTATTTAGAGGAGGAACACTGTATGAATAATTTGGGGGGATAGCATCAAATACAAGATCTACTATATCTTCATGTAGTACCCAGAAAGAGTCAAAGTCTACATCAAAATCTACTGTCCTACACAGACCCCATTAGGTGAGGTTTCAGGTGCCTTGGTACTTTGCATCTCTTTTCCCAAAGTATAGGGTTCACCAGGATATCATGTAATCCTGTATTTTATGATCTAATGGCCACATTGAACCCTGCTGGTTGGTGTTGTTCCTCATAATCCTGAATTTGTGCAAAAAATTATTCTATATCTATCCATCTCTGTTCATCAGTCCCTTTTTTTCATAAGAACCTAAAAGAGATTATTAACTTTTGTCAGCTTTGCCTCTTGTATCTATTAACTTGGTCTAGTCAAATCCTCACCTGGGTACCAAACATGAACATTTTAATTGTGATATACAAACATCAAACACCCTTAAACCCAAATATAACAACACAGGTGGAAGTAATGTCAGTATAGGAAACAAAGGAAAAGCTTTAAAATATCAATGAAGACTGACAGTGGCATGAGGGTTTTTTTTTCAGTGAATAAGTAAAGTGTCACCTGAGATTTAGAAGTATGACTTTTAACACCGATCTGCATTTGTAGTCAAAATTGCTTTTTATCAAATAGCTATTTACTGGGGCAGATGAGAGTGTGAAGCACAGCTGATTATGACATCAGTCGTATTTTTCCCTTTTGTTATAGTTAGTTAGGGAAAGCGTGAATTCTTAACTACATTTAATGTTACGTGATATCAAAGCCTGTCCACACATTCTTTTTTACTTCTGAAATTAAACTGAAGAATAATGAAATAAATTCTACTGATTTGTACTTAAAATACTGTTATTCCCTGGACTTAGTATGGTGTAACAGGCTGTTCACAAAACCAAGTAGATAAGAGATGAATATGGAAAAAAGCTTATGGACAGAAATTAAGGGGAAAAAAGTCAAGTTTTAATTAAGCAAAGCAAAGCAAGCTTTGTTGATTATGTTGATTAGCTAGCTAAAACAGGGAAAAATTAATAGATGTTAAAGCGGAGTAAGAGCAAATTGCCACTGGACCAAGTTGTCAAGGGTAATGATTAGTTTTTCCACTACTGCACACTATGCATTGAGAACAAATGTTTGTTTGTTTTAAAAAATAAATTACACAAAGCATGGGGCTTGAAGTTGAAATTAATTAACTTTATCTTATCAGCTGTGTTCTACAGGGCATAAGAGTAAATGATCATCACAAAGTCTTCTATCGTCACAGTCTTTGGAACTATATCACTATTTTCCCTTCTGGCAAGAGGGATTTGTTTGATAACAGGTTATAGGGCACACAAGCAAGATTTTGCAAAACAGGTTATTAGCACTGTCAGGCTGATTAATATCTAGATGGGTTGAATTCATAAATACTAAAGTAAAGCATGGCTAATAGGAATTGCTCAGGAGGAAGATAAATGTTTATAATAGAATTAAATTTCTTGCACTGACTTTTCTGTGGTTGTGGCTATCCTAAGGAATGGATGTTTAAAGGAATATTTTCCCCACAGCAGATGTGAATATATTTTTCTAGATATTAAAAATACAGCAGTACAGTATACTCAGCAATCTTTCTTCCCTTATTTGTTTTCATCTCATGTTTCCAGTCTTTCTCTTACCATTATGACCAACAGCAGTCTCAGTATTCCTCAAAAGGTTCTTTCTTTGGTGGTGGAGGTTGGGAATGAAAGCCTCATTTGTGAAGTGTTTGACAAGACGTGTCACATGCTCAAGATATAATTCACAGCTAACTGAGAATAGGGTAACTACACCAACAACTATCAAGGAGTGATATAGAAGGACCCCTTAAATAGTTCAGATTATATGCCCATATTTCAGATGACAATCATGAAGCAAAATTACTCTTCTCTAGGTGATGACTCACTACAGAAATATGATACTTGAAATGCTGAAACTCCTTAAGACTTTATATACAAGCAAATGAAATCTCCTCTGAAAACCACATCTCAAAAAGTAATCTCATACATCCTTTGGGAATTTATTTTTTGCTCTAGCCTAGTTGTTGGTTAGGATTATCCAATACAATAGTAAATACAGCATTGTTAGTAATGAAAGTTATTAGAAGAGTGGATTCACCCTGAAGCAACATCGCTTAAATTTCATTTTGATATCAGTGCTATCAGGCAACCATAAAATGTTTACAGCAAATGTAGTAAGAGAAATGTTAACTTCTTGGCATTTTGAAGAAATGAATTAATAAAGGATAATTCAATCCATCTTTTAATATTTCAGATATTCAAACATCACAAATAAGAAAAACCTCCAGGAGTGTCTGCATGAACTCAGAAATCCTTTCATCTATAACTAACTACTTAGGTAGTATTACCAAAAGTTTTACATTGATTCCACCATCTGTTCTGTTCCACTTTTCCTTTCTACCCTTTATTTTACCTTTTTTGTGCATATACCTAATTGGAAGACAGGATAGAAGTTGAGTGCTCTTCCAGTCATGGATGGTCTTTTCACAGGTGGATGGACAGAATGACTGTCCATCCCATAGGATTCCACCTTACTTTTTCTACACTTTTTCTACTTTTTTTTTTTTCCATATGCTACTGAGTAGAGCTGGTGCATTCATTTTTCAAAATTTTAAAGTGGGATATACTTACCAAACTGCAGCCAATAAACAGTCCTTAGTCTAGGTTCTCTCTCTCTAGTCAATGACTATTCCAAAGTACCACTTGCTTTCTTTATTTTTAAGGAATTATCTAAGATGGACTTCATTACACCCTTTTTTCATTACTAGTAATTTTGGGAGTGGATACATCACCATACAGAGGTGACTATCACAGCACATTAATCATGAAGGAGCTATAGCAGCTTGATCCGTTGCCTAAATTTTGGAAATTTGTCACCTTAGATTTGCTAGGATATTCTGAATGAGGTGCAACTGCCACTGCAGAAAAATATAACTTTTTTACAAATTTTTAATCTGCTGGTCCCCTCTGGTTATCTCAGCTACACTGCAGCCAATTGAATGATGTTATATATATATATATAAGTACATTATTAAATCCATAAGTCACTCTAGTCAGTTAGATACCTAGCTGTAAGTTAGTTTAGGTGAAATTAATTGACTTTATGTTCATAGTTGAGTTTCAGATTTTTAACACATGCATGCAGTCATCTTCATGCAAGCATCTACAAGAAGAGTAAGAATCCAGGATGTCACTGTAGTCAGTCAAAATGTAGTTAGTACAGAAATCTGTGTCACCTGAAACAGACACATTGAGTCCATTGTCTCAGCATGGCATCCAAGGGTAGTCAGAATGTTAGAGAAAAACACCCACAGCCTGCAGCATCTCCTGTAGAAACTCAAAGTTTTCTATAGGTCCTTTGTCACCTTACAGAATCTCAAATTGCATTTTATATCTGTGTAGACATGTAAATAAGTACTCTAGTAGCTGTTCAGTTGTTAAAAGGCAATTCCATGTTTGTGTCTGTAATCTGGAGCTGAAGTGCCCATATTGTTTTGGTAGTGTAAGCCTGCTATAAAAGCACTTATTTTTTGTCAGTGTAAACCAGATATAAATTCAGTAATTTATTTTCTGGTTGTTTCTCTGGTCATGTTATAAGGTCAAATCCAATTTTTTTGTTGTTGTTGTTTCACTGATACTGTAATTTCTGAAAGGCTATAAAGAAACTTCCAAATTAAGACTGTGAACATGCCTATCTCTGACCTTTGCCTTTCTAATTACTAGTTTTCTCTGTCTGATAAGGCTGAGAGTAAATTGAGTTAGAATTAAGGATTGTATCTTGAAAAATACTGTAAAATATTGTAATAACATTTTTATCAGAGTTGGAAAGTACTGTATTAAAGATAACATTCTTATCAGAAGTGAAACTTGCTAAACTGGGGAGTTGAAGGTTTTTTGGACTATAAAACCAGAATAAATTATTCCATTTATCAACAAGCTAGAGACAATCTTTTCATGCTTTATAAAAATTATTCTACTAAGAGCAATAGATAGCTTTTTAAGGAGAAAAATCAGCTAATGAAATGCTCTCCATTTTTTGTCTTCTATGAAATGTATACACCGTACAGAATATGTAAAAGGAGGTTTTATAAGTAATATAAGTTCTGAAAATGAAGAAATAGGCATAATACCCTTCCCTTCCCTTCCCTTCCCTTCCCTTCCCTTCCCTTCCCTTCCCTTCCCTTCCCTTCCCTTCCCTTCCCTTCCCTTCCCTTCCCTTCCCTTCCCTTCCCTTCCCTTCCCTTCCCTTCCCTTCCCTTCCCTTCCCTTCCCTTCCCTTCCCTTCCCTTCCCTTCCCTTCCCTTCCCTTCCCTTCCCTTCCCTTCCCTTCCCTTCCCTTCCCTTCCTTTCCTCTTTTCTCTTCTTCTGCCTAAGTTTTAAAAAATACTGGCCCAGGAGTGGCTATTTATAATGGTCAGTTTTGGGAATAAATTTTATTTAAAACTGTAACTTCAACTACAACAGTACAAGTAAAAGGAGAAGATGCAAAAAAGTAGTCATAGAGATAAGAGAAATGAAGACAAGGAGGTTTGTGAGAAGTAATGCTTGTGTCAAAAATATTTAGATGTCAAGTGATCCGCTGTATTTCAAAATATATGGGAAAGAGAACCGGAAGAAATATTGTCTTTGGTAGGAGAAAGACAGAATCTCTGAATAAAGGTTAGCTAGAAAAGCTGAAAAAGAGAGGAAAGACATTGTGCAAGAGTGTCATAGGAATTATAGCCCAGATTCTACCTCTCACAGGCCTTAGGAATGTAAAGGTGTTTTTTTTTGGTTTTTTTTTTGGCTAAGAGACTAATAGGTAACCAAAGTTCTGATTAATAATACAGAGATCAGGACTTGTTGCACTTCCTTTATCCCATCTTCTCCACTCCTGTGTCTTTTTATGCTTTTGCTCCTTCAGAAAATATTGTAGCAATAAGAATAAAGGTGTATTCAAAATTCAAAATATCTGGGCATTAGGATGTCAGAGAAAAAGCCTCCTGTCACTCACACCTTGGGCATGTGAAGAGGTTGTCTTTATATACCAATATCATTCAATATAGAATCACAGAATCATAGATTCTGGGCTGGAAGACACCCTAAAGATCATCTAGTTCCAATTCCCGTGCCATGGACAAGGATACCTTCCACTAGGTCATGTTGCTCTGTGTTCATGCAGAATACCTAGCCACTGTATCAGTACTTACTATGTATTCAATAGTATCAGTCCTTAACAAGCTTATACCATATTGGCTGTGGGTGAGCAGTACTATGGAATTCATGCCATGCAGTTAGTACTGATGACTACAGTTCTTGATTACTCTTAGTCAATGAGGTTAGCATGACCAGGCTCGAGAGTTCCCCACAAAACAAGTCAGAACAGAAGTAGACTTCTTCTCCATATTTTCTCTTCTTTCTTGATATAGTTATCTTCTTTATGGACTCCCAAGAAAAAGGGATTCTGGTCTGTCCCTAATACTGTTAATATTTGTCTCAATTTTGGCAGTCATTTCGTGTATTTGGGATGGTCTCCTACTTGGGATTACCTATTTCCTTCTTTTTCTGTAACTTGTGTGCTCCTGCGTGTAACCTCAAGTCTCTGTTTGCCCCTTTGGTAGTCCCACTGTTTATACTCTTCTAGAAATTCTTATATTGTATCTGACTAAGTCATCACAATTTTATGAAATAGATATATACTTGTTTATTTACTATTTTAGTAAACTTACATTTGAGTTGAAGGAAAACAAGAATAATTATAGCATATATTTTTCACTTATATTTAGACAACAATGTGGGTAGAAATAGGTTCTAAGACTAATATAATAACCTGGGTATCTTAAATTTTCTTCTTCTTTTCCTTTCCTATCTTTAGGTAATTAATTTACTGTGACATTCTTCAGTCAAGCTAATATGCCATTTGAAAGAGTAGGTGTTCTACTGAATTCCATTGAAACCTTTCCCTTTTATTTGCTTCTTGTCTTCTCTGATGCATTTTGCTTCCCACTCATTTCTATACACTTGTGTGATCACATTCTTCATATTTATCTACTCTTTCTACATATGATGTTTGAAACTGTATTTCTTTTAATATTTTAAACACAATACTAATTTTCTGTGATTTAGAAAGGAATTTATGTGAAAATGGAGTTGTTTACTAGAGAGACAATAACAGATTTTATGTTGTTTATATATGTCATAATATAATCAAGTAGGAAAACTATGAAATGTCAGTGAACAGTTAGACATGATCCAGGCACTTCTCTATGATCCTTTCTCTTTCTTCCTTTCTCTAAAATCCTATAATCCAGATCAACCAACCCCCCATTAAAACACTCAGTAAAGATATTATTGTAGAATAATGTTTATTGTTTTTCAGAATATTTTTATTTTTGCATAATAAAATATTATAGAAAGCATATGTGTTAGAAGTTGGGTGCTAATGCTTTTATGAAATTATTCAGCTTCCTTATTTATCTCTTTTTAGTAACAAAGGAAATGTGTATACTAAGAATTCTTGAAAGATTTGATGAAAGAATCTGCATAAGGTATTTCTTTGATGCCAGCAGTAAAGTTCTATTATTTCAGACTTGGTTTTCTGATGGTTTAATTAAATTTTCTATAACTTCCTTGCAAAACAAAAAAAAAGATCAAAAATGGGAAAGCGCTACGCCATTACTTATTCAGCTTATCCAAAGGATTCTTGGATCAGGAACTAACAGAACTTCCGCGTTACTCTCTTTCTCACTAGAGCTACCCTATTTAGATGTAAGATACTTTATATGACATAAGTGGAGTTAAGCAGCAATATAGGAAGACATTCTCTGTATTTCCCCCTTGGTAAAATGATTTGTGGTAAGATTTGGGTCTATAACTAAGATATTTGCAATTTATGAATAAGAAATCCATGATAACGCAGTAATTTTAAAACTTTTCTCGCTCCAACATAGACAGAGGTTAGTTTTACATTTAGAACTGCTAGAGTAAGATAACCAAAACCATTATATGAAATGATGTTCTGGTATATATTCATGTAATGCTCTGAGATTCAGTTACTGATGCTTGTCAAGTTGCCACCAGGAGACAAGCCAGAATAATCAAACTGCACGTCTGCCCTCAATCAGTTCTGAAATTACATATCTGAAATGATGGAAATTGGTTAAGAGTATTAGTTTGTCTTCTCAGTTTTCTTGGGCTGAATAGAATAATGAATTTTCCTCCTTTTCTGCTGTATTTCTCAATTTTAGAAATGCATTGTGCTTCCATCTTTCACTTTAGGAGGAGAGTGACTGCGAAACAACTAAATGAAATGCTGCATAAAAGAAGATGCAGCATAACATCAAGGAAAACAGGCCTTCCAATTAAGATTAGTACAGCCGTGGGATTCAGAATGCAGTTGGAAAGGATCACCCATTAATTAAATTTATTTATCTTTTAATTATTTTAATGAATTACTATAGGACTAAAATTTAAATTAATTAAATATTCTGTTCCTGTATAACTACTCCTATAGTAAGTAAATTTAAAATAAATAAACAAAAAAGTGTTCTGCCTAAAATCAGCTTAAAAAATTTTGAGATGCATTGATTTTATTGAATCTGCACAAATTTCAAGTTAAGTAACAGGTCATCTTGTTCTAAGCAGCTGACACAGTTGTGTTCCAAAGGACTTTGCTGAAACTATTAGATATATCTCTTAGCCTGTAAATCACCTGTAAAGACAGGCTGAGCTACTTGGGATTGTTCATCCTGGATAAAAGAAGGCTCCAGGGTGACCTTACAGCAGCCTTTCAACATCTAAAGGGAGCCTACAAGAAAGCTGGAGAGGGACAATTTACATGGGCAGATATTGATAGGACCAGGGGGAATGGTTTTAAATGAAAAGAGAAGAGATTTAGATTAGACTGAGGAAAAAATTCTTTAGTCAGTGCATAGTGAGGCACTGGAAGAGGTTGCCCAAAGAAGCTGTGGAAGCCCTATCCCTGGAAGTATTCAAGGCCAAGTTGGATGAGGTTCTGAGCAAGATGATGTATTCTTTGGCATGAGGGGTTGGAACTCGATGATATTTAAGGTTCCTTCAAACCAAAACCATTCTATGACTCTGTGAATCAACCCATGTGTGCTCAAATGTGTTCATGAAATACCATCCAGGAATAGCTAAAGCTATTGAAATGTCACCACTAGATATTAATACAGTTGCCATGGCTTAATCCTTCTATTACTGTTTTTTAATTTTCACATTTCTAAATTTTGATTATGCTCTTCTAATAAGATGGATTATCATACTGATATTTCCTTTAGAAAGGGAAAAATCATGCATGATTAAAACAACATTTTCATACTAAGACTTCAGAAAGATTTTATTCTGTCTGCAAGTAGTATAGCTTTTGCATCATTCATTTTTTTGCCACATCAAGTTCAAATTAGTTCAGTTTCTTGTTTGAAGTCTTTTTGTGCTTTTTCCAATTGACTGAGGCTATCAACTACAACATATTCACAGCATTCCAGGAGCCACAAAGCTTGTTTGCTGGATTTAAATTAATAAATTCATTGCAAGGTTTGAGTTCTCTTCCTGATGTGTCTTTACCCAAAATTAACAGCTGGAAAATATATTATTATCTTCTTCAGGAAAGTATTTGGTGTTGGCACTAGATTATTTCTCAGATGTGAAATTTCCAAGTTCCAGCTTCAGAGATGTTCAAATAAAATTTTGAATATCATTCTTTGTAAGATCAGTAGTTGACTTGCTTGTGAAATGTTTCCACTACTGTAGCTGTTCTGTCTTTCTCTGCAACATAAACCTGTTATGCTGAAATGTAGATTAATAATTGAATTTTTTGTTATGACTGCTTCATTTTGTCCCTTGCTGGGATCTCAAAAGTTATTTTTTCAAAATTTTTTTCAAGGGCTTGTCTTCAAGCTGTGGAATTTCTAATGAAAATATTGAAATACATCAGTCAATGGCACATCTGGCAGTGTCCTACAGCAGGAATTAAAAGGTTTTCTTTCTTCTCTTTTATTTAGGCTGAGCAAACAATGCTATTGTACATAACAGAGGAAAAAAAATGAGTACTTACTCTTGTATCATTTGCACTACAAAGAGAAATAAAAATGGTAACAATGTAAACCTACTGTCACAGTGCCAGTGCTAATTGTTTATAGAGAACTGATTATATTTCTTTTAGCTTTCTGTTGTACTTGTCTGTATGCATCCCTTTATCAACTGCAGGGAAACAGTTTTGCAAATGTGAACTTTTAAAATTCCTGTTGAAGTATTTTAGAATCTACTTTTCCATTACTTACTTGAGTCCTTTTTCGGTCATTGAAAGTATGAGTTGGGCAAGTGTGTGTGGCATGAATCCTTTTATTTGCTTTCAACTAAAGATTGTCTCAAACAACAGCAGGAGAAAAAACCCACAAAGGCATGATTTGCAAAGATGTCAAAACAGTAAGGAAATTAACACGCCTAATTGATTCTATTTAACAATTGTGTGTGCTTGATTTTTTTGACCAGCTGCCTAATGAAAAGTTAAACAGAAAACTATATACACCAGTATTGAAGACTATAATATATATATACTTTCATCATGATTAAATGACATCATGATTAAACATTAGCTATTGTAAATAACAGACATAATAAAATGGCATATTACATATTGGTTCACCCATATAGGTGAAGGAAATATAAGATGGAAAAGAGCATACCAGTTTTGAAATACTAGTTTGTCTGTCTGTTTAAGAAACCTGATGAAAACATGAAAATTCCAATCATTGCCAATCTATATCTAAGTGAAGAGGTACAGGTTATTAGAGCTACTCCTAGCAGTTTAACCTGCATGTAAGAATGTAAAGGCATGAAATATGTACAATAAATTTTAAACCAATATTAAAATGGATATGTTTCATCACTTTACTAGAACCTTTTTAAATCCAAGTTTAAACAATGTGATTAAGCAAGAACAAAAGCTGTGCTTTTCATAAAGTTCTAGAGAGATAGGAGTAGCTTCTAAAGATAGTGCAGCTGTTTCTTCAGCAATGTCAGGTGATGAATATGGGAACTTCTAATGGCATACAAACAATGTGTGTAAGGCCTAATCATGGTTTTCAGAGACATAAAATAATTAGTTTCTCTATTTTTGTCTATGTACATCTTATTTTCCTGAAAATCCATTTTAATATTTTTATGAAATAGATTATTAAGTTGAATCTTCCTTTATTTATTTATTAATTTATTATTTTTTTTATTTGTTTGCTTAGTTATTGATTTTTCTGTTTTACTTCCATTGTAACTAAGATTCAGCTCCAAATTCAGATATCTAAATTTAGGTGTATAAATGTCTCCACGTGAACTATATTTTTAAGCTCCCATAAACCGTCAAGAGTAAGGTAAAGCTCAGAGCCCTAAAGATAAACATCCAATGCCATTAAAGACCTTCTGGAATATCCAAAATATCTACACAGACTGAAAGATATCAATGGGAAGCTTCAAGAGAAAACAGATACATTTATTTCTATTCAAATTGTGCAACAGTAGAGAGGAAAATAATTTTGAATTAGAAACTGGCTTCTTGCTTTCATCTGTTTAGAAAAGTAATATATGAAGAGTTGGTTTTAGGATCAGGACCTAAACCTTCATAACTTCTAGGATTTCTGAGTAATTTTCTGAATTTTGAGGCATACTATGAAGTTGAGCAGGAAAAGTTACAGGAACACTGATATCCATTTAACAGAAGCAATGGGTAGCTATTCAAACTTCTGTCTGTCATCTGTTAATAATACTTATTCCTAAACATATTAATTCCTATAAATAAAGCTATAGCCATTTTATATTCTATTGATCTGAAATATCTCAGTTTAAACTTCAAACATATTTGGTGGAGTGCCCTTGGAATTAACCACTTCATTAGTATTCTTTCAAGGAAGAAATTTTGCCTTCAATCAGAATAATAAGTGTGAATGAGATAATTCATGAGCCATGCATGTGTCTAATAAAAATGGCATGATGGTAGTGAGGTAGCCTGTGCTAAAGAATAAATTAAAGAGTTCTCCTGAAGTCTACTTTTTGAAAGTAGTTTTGTCTATTTTCAAAGAGAGTAAAAGCAAATGACTGAAACTAATTTGCTGCAATTTCTTCTTTGTGCTGCATACTTAAAAACATTTAGTACTTCATTTTGAAATCTCCTATTCTGATTCCAATGTTTGTTGCTGTCCTCATTTTTCACTCCATTTTAATTGAGCAAGGAATAAATATGTAATGTATGACAATTCAGAGAACAATAAATCTTGGTAAGTATCATACCGTGTTTTCTCATTTTACAAATTTTTTTATTTCAGAATTCTTTCATTTCATCTGTTCAGAAAAGCTGCACAAAGGAATGATATCTGTTCTCAATTTGAGTGTCACATACCTTTAAACAGACATTGACTGAGATGGGAAATGTTCCAAAAGGAGCAGGAAGGTGTTTCCTTATCTGCTGGGTAACTGAACATAGTCTTCCAAGGAAACCTGTGATCTACAGGGGCTAAAATGCAAAGGAGGAAAAGAAGGAAAAGAATCACAGAAGAGGCTGTGAGTTTCCCTTAAAGGAGAGAGTCTGCTGAGAGGAAGAGGGCCCATATCAATCTTTTAATGAAGGATTCAGGTGACTTCCTGCACTGCAGAGTCCCTTCAATCCCAAGACCTGTAGCTGTTAGACAATAGGATCTAAAAGGTTAAAGGAGAAATTGCAAAACTTGATATGGAAAACATATATCTTTAGCAAAACCAAACAGCTTCAGTGTCTTGAAAATGTAATTCTAGTTTAAATTTTATTTAAATCTGGACTTTGAATTAAAAGAAGAAAAATATATCATTTTTTTCTCTTTTTGACCAAACCAAGGATAAAGAAAAGAGCTTTGCACACAGGCCACTAAGCTCTGATCAGCTTTGGGCCTGCCATTCATCATTCTAAGGGAGTCTCAGTGGCTTTTTGGAAGACAGATAGGACAGAGAGTTCATAGCAACAGTAAATTACAAACGTGGAATGGGAAAGTGGTCAATCCACATGCATTAAGACATTCCCAATCACTTCTAAATATAATACCTAGCAGGTCACAGAGGTATAATGACAGTATGATATTGAGTATGTTTTTGTGCCTTTTATTTTCTGAAGTCAATAAACTCACAATCTTACTTTTATTGTTTTCTTTTTTTTTTTCCAGACAGGTATTTGGATTTCAGAGGCACATTGCATTTATCATGTTGCACTCAGGTGATATTTATTACAACTGGTGTGTTTTATTTTATTCTTAGAATAATACAATGGCCACAAGTTGGACACTACTATTGACATGAGTTATTTTTATACAGATGTATTTGCTTAGTGGGTCAGAAAGCAATTGTTTGTCATATCAATCATACCTGTTACATTTTGCCTCTAAGGTTTATGACAGATAGGGTAAAATTGCCTGAAACCAAAGTTCTATGGCTCTGTTTATTTATTAGCCCCTAGTATTGCCTCTATGTCTGTGGAAAGTTTATCTGACTAGTCAATAATTTACCTTCATGATAAAATTAATTTTATTTTTAAACTCTAGCTCTACTTTTTGAGGAACATATACATAGAAGTTTTGTGTGGAAGACACAATGACTGTAAAATGAAGCATATACCAAAAATTACTGGCAGTGTCTTTTAAATTTTTTTATGGAAACTCTAAATATTTGGTCTGATACCCAGTGAACATATAGACTGGTATTTAAAGTTTATGTTTTTAGCAACTACTGTAAACTCTCTCTATAACTGTCAATAGAAGTAAGAATTTTCAGTGGCCAGTTTCTTCTCCCTAAATTATTTCCTTCATAGAAATATGTGTTTTTTCATTGTAGAAACCTGGTAACTATTTTAAGTTATATACCTGCCTTTTAGACAGAACTGCAATGATGTAATTAATCACTACCTTTATCTCAAGACTTAGTCACAGAAAACCTGCAATAAATAATTATAGCTAGGCATTCATGGTTGTCTTGCTTAGGACACAGAATCTGTCTTGATATTTACAGGAGAGGAGAAATAAATTTCAGTTCCTGCCTAGCCTCTATTTGATTATATCTATAACTTTACATATACATTCAGAATGAGTTTAGATAGGTCTTACAATTCATCTATTTTCTCATGCTTTTCTGCAATTTTGTGATGTTATTCATATGAAGGCATGTAATGCTTATTTTCAAGCTGTATCCATGAAATAAATTATATGTTCAATATATATGTAAGAGTTAATTTGTATTTTTCATCTTCTGTGTAAATGCAATCTTCAAAAGTCCAAAAGCCATTTCTATCTTATTAACACTGATATGAAATACATTTACTTAAATATATATATTTAAATAAATAATAGCTCCATAAGCCCTTTTTTTGATAAATGTTCTCAATAAATAAAAAATTCAGGGCATTATTTTTTTATAGAGTTATGCTAAATACGTATTGTGCATAGTTCTTTACTTAGTTCTATTCAGAAGAACTTAAAAATGACTATAAAGAAAATCTTATTGTTTTATTATATTGCATAATTTCTTATGACAACCTATGAAGAGATTCATTTTCATGTGCCTATCCATGTCAAAACTCATTTGTGTAAGTTTCTTGTTAATCTAGAGAAATATTGTTTGTTAGTCTCAGAACAATTTGCATTCTCAGAGCAATTAAGGTCGCCTAATGAACCTAAACAGCACTGTTTGCTCAGAAAGTGATTTCATGTCCCTTCCTCTTTATTATGGAGCCAGAAGAACTTGTGTTCCTTTGATGATTGAAGCAAATGACTGTTAAAGCATAACTGGCCCACAGATAGCTTCTTCTTTTGAGGGGAGCTTTGTTCTAACAGTGGTTAGGAGTTGGTAATTCCAGTCCAGATTAGCAAATAAAACAGCAGATATGCATTAGTGGTCACTAAACAACTGCCTACACAGCTAAATTTAAAAAAAAAAAAAAAAAGATTAAATCTTCATACAAGCCTTAAAACAAATATGGGCAAAGCAAATTCAGCATGGCCCAGTCCTGATCCCAGTAGAACTAGTGCAAAGTCTGTTAACTCTCTGGTGTTATCAGTGTTTCAGCCTGATAATTAACAGTGGTTCAGGTCTAATTTTGATATTATTCTGTCTGCCTTTTACCCAGGCATATATTAAAATATGACTTGGCATAGTCACATACAATGAAGATAACAGTATTTATCTTGGAGCTATAAAACAGAGTCAAGTGACCAGTACCCAGATGCAAACACATACCTGAATGAGCTGATACTTCCCAGATCCCAGAAATTAGAGCCATCTGCTTTTTTAACTTATGAAAGCAACAATTCATTCTTCATGCTAGGCCGGTCTTGATGTATGGAAAATTGTTTATAGATACCAGTGATACACACTAGAGTTTGGGTGCCAGATAAGATAATATCTTTGCTTCTTTCAGCCTGGCTCCCCAGAGTATGACTTTCCTGACCTTGGAAAATAAGAATCAACAAAGACTGCAGCTATCAGAACAACAAATCTATCATGCACTTACCTGCTTCATTAGTATATGTTCTTAATGTTTGATTCTCAGTTGTTACAGACATATTACATATTAATTGAATGCAACAAATACATGGTTATTTGAAGACCCAGGTTTTTGTTGGTATCTCAGTTGCTAAGACTTTTTCTCCCCAGCTGCCTTGTATTGACAATTTCCATGATGGTAATGCCATTTCTTGAGCGACAGGCTTACAATAGCTTTATTCCCAACTGTGCCTTTCATGAGGGAATATCCAGAAACAAATCATAAACAGTCATCAAAGTTGATAAGAATTAGGCTCTAGGAAGAGCTCTTCACCACAGAAATAGTCTCTTAAGGATCCTCCATCAGAGATGCAAAACTTGAATGAATGCTGGATCTATAAACATATGTCCCATTAGAGATTTTTTGTGTGGCTTTTCTGTTGCAATTTTAATGATTCTTTTCTTCTCTGCAAAAAGCCATGGTTCCCTTGCCTGCTACCAAAAAACAAATATCAGCTTTTGCACTTGTGGGCAGGCAGAAGCTTATGAAGACATTTTTGAAGTAAGAAATTGACTAAGATATTTTCATGTAGAGAAAACCATCTTAATGAAACCATCTTATATCTCAAGACAATCATTTTCCAGAGTAGTGAGATATATATATATATATATTTGGAAGCAATATGTGCTAGAATTTTGCAATCAATATCAGTTCTTATAATAGACATTGAAAGGCAATAGTGAATTTAAAGGCAAAGGTTTTACTTTTTCGTCTTTCTCAAGGTAAATAATATACTATAACATCTTTCCAAGATATCACACTCAGCTTCCAAGAAAAAATGTGTCTTTGTAGCAAATCACCCCAGCAGTTAATATATATATTTTTGTTATTATATTGATTTTTTCCCCCCATTTTAGAGAATAGCAGGTTTTCTGAATCTGAATCTGTTGTAGTGAGCAGATGGAAAGTTACTCTCTGGGCAATAAAACCCACAATTGATGGAGGATGGAAATAAGAATTTACTAGGCATAAGCAATGTGAGGATAAGTTAAGCTTTGGGATGAGATGTCCAGGCATTTTTTATTGTTTTTTTAAAATATGTGTTTATTTTCAGCATTTATTTTTCTTAGCAGACTTCCTGGTTTTATAGATATAACAAAGTTTTCCTCTGCTCTTAGGCAGGAGACATTGTAATAATGGGCTAAAGAATGAGAATCTAAGGTATTTCACTGATAATTACAACAACATGTAATATTAACAGCAAAGATAATTAATGAACAGCAAATAGATTAGTCAAAAAATATTGTCTTGGGATCTTAATATCAAGTTGACATTGCAGTTTTAGGACTTTGGTATGGTAGAGAGAGTTCAAGCCTACTAATGGTGTGTTCTGGTAAGTGTTAAATAAAAGTGTTAAATAAACTTGATAACAATTGGGTAATCTATCTGTACTCATACATTATCTCCTAAGGAATTTCCAAGGTTACGTCTAGATTCAAGGTAACTTTAGGAACTGGCTTGCAATGCAAACTTAATTCCACCAAAACTTATAATAATCTCTAGTATCTGTATTACTACTTTTTAATATGCTGGCTGCCAGATTGAATTCAGCCTGTTAATGCATCTCACATAATTTGCATATTGTGATGTCAAAAAGTCTCTGATGAGAATGTGTTTCTGATCACTGTCACATTATGCAGTGAGTCTAACCTCAGAGTCCTGTACTTATGAAGTGTCCCTGACTCTGCTATATGATGATCAGCAGCAGTATCCTACAGCTAGTCTCAAATGTGTTTCTGATGTCAAGTAATATGTGTGGCCTGTTATTTTTCCCTCAAGATTATTTTGTATGCTCCTGTCCATAAGAATATGTATATAGTGTAGCAAACACAAATAACTTCAGTACTCAGTGCTGTCTTTCAAACATCAAAATCTCATTGCATAAAGAATAATCTGGTGAACTGTGATTCAAAGGTGAAGAATAAAAACAACCAAAATCCTCAACTTAAAACCTTTCACTGAGTATACCCAAGGAATATGGATTTATTCTCAATTTTTTTTACAGTTTTGTGGAAACTTGACAAAATACTGCATATGTCAGCAAAAACGGCCACATCTGGTTTTACACCTGCTATGGAATGGCCACAGGCTCTTTTTCTTCATCCCCTGCACTGCTCAGAGAGGGGAGAAGAGGGTAAAGGAGTTGGGAATGAAGGATTATTGTTGAGCATAGGAAAAACTTATTGGGGAGAGAAGGTGTTTTAGGTTTTGGGTTTTTCACCAATTTAATATAATTTAATTGGCATTAATCAGCTTAAATATGAATATTTCCTTTCCGTATCCTTGTGATGAAAACAGTTTGCAAGAATGATATTGTGAGGTATGGAATCTCTGTGAGTTTTGAAAACACACTGAGAATAGAAAGTCAATAATATATACACCATTCTACATTAATACTACTGCTGGCCTTTTGTGACTTTAGCAAATAAACTGTGAGATTTTTCAGTTCTGTTTTCTTAGGTTTATAGGTAAAATATTTTTACAAAACCTCCATATGTGCTAGTGTTTGGAAATTTTTAAAGAGACATGAGTAAAGCTGATGTACTTTTCTGCTGAGCAAAAAAAAAAAAAATCTAATTACTTTTTCAGATAATGTCTAGCTACTTATCCATGTCTGCACTTCCTAGGACTTAAATTATACTTCTAGAAGGAGTCTGACATATTGAACAGAGAAATATACGTACTTTTTTTCTCCTACTCTGTTGCCATACCAGCCATAGTCTCAACTTTGAATATTTGCACGTGGTACATAGTTTTCATCTTGTTTAAGCCTTTTAACAGTCGTTCCTTTCTGCTGTTTTTCTTCATGCTTGAGAGGCATCTATTATTTGTATTATGGGAGATGAATTTGTACATCTGCATAATGAGGTGCTCAGCTGCCTCCCTCTGCACCTTCCAGAGGTTTCAGAGCTTAACATACATAATAAAAAATAAAAAAAAAACAATAGTTCAGTCACTTGAGCAGCAGTTTGCCTCCCCCTTTTCTCTCAAGTAATCCTAAAGTAAATTGTGAATTACTCACCCCACCACCATTTACTAAGCTCACACAAGTGCATGAACACAAATTCCCCAAATGTAAAATAGCAAAGCTCTGGTAAGGGGAAGATTGATTGAAGTGCAGTCAGTAATAAAAGAATTTTTGTTGTCCCATTTTCCCACTCCCCTCACAATGTCACTGGGCAACCACTGTATTTCATAGCACACGTAATTTGAGAGGCTTTTGTGTATTGTTCTATATTTCCCTTCTTTGCTCTGATATATATATATAGTTCTGTGGGGAAAAAAATGTTGGAGGGTGTGCTGAGACCAAAGGTCACACAGACAAATTTCAGAGAAAGAACTGTAAATATTGTTGATGGAAATGTCAAATACTTGATAGATTTTTAGAGTGTATGGAGTTAAGAAGGTATATGGATAAATTTCAGGAAAAGGAATTTTTCAACCATTAGTGACTCTCATGGGCTACTCATTCTTTTGAGTAATGGACAATTTTTTTGGCTTTTGCTTTTTTTCTCAAGTTATGTAAATTGAATATAAAAAACTATAGATGAAAAATATAGTCATAACTGGGTCCTTAGTGCAGAAATTTTAAAAATGCTATTTCAGCTAATCTGGAACAAGTCTTTGAATTGACAGGTCTTTATAAAAAAAAGTCATGTCCACTTTTGACAAGGCAAGAGAAATTACAAAACTGACCTCATCTGAGTTACAGAGAAAACCTGTGATAGACCAGTTATCCACAAGGCATATAGAGAGACTGTTGCAGAATTTGTGTACCAAAATCCTGGATGAAATAAATAATTTAACAAATGTTATCTGATTTTAGGAAAAAATAAATCAAAAAACAGTAAGTACTTTGTAAAGACATGCAGGTCTCAAGTGATTTAATTTCTATTGCATCACAGCTGTTTGCTTTAAGTCAAAACAATGTAATGAAATTTTTCAGTTAAATGACAAAACTCCCTGAAATTCCATAACAATATCAGAATAATAAATCTTATTCTGTACGCTGAAAAGTGTGGAACTGTATTCCAGTAACACAACAGATACCAAAATACTCGGTTCTTCATCAGGACCATTAATAGAGAGTGAACAACTGAGGTCTACCCCAAACCAGCACAAAGTCTCTGTGCTTCTTGAGACTCATGGGCATGTCTTATTTTACAAGATACTCTCAGATGTTGATAAAAAATTTATCTCTAAAATTACTGTGAATAATTAGTTATTTAAATGTGTGGCCTTCTTTTTCTGTTTTCCGGTGTATCACAATTAATAGTCCTGTCTTCTCCAGAATTACCCCTATATAAATAAACTGTACTGTTCTTGTTTTTTACAGTACTTTTATCTTAGAAGTTTGTGTTATATGTGTACACACATGTAAAAGTCTACTGCAGAATTTTCTGCTGAGATATGATTATCTAAAATAATTAGACTTCCACTAACTGGAATATATTGCTACAAAGCAGAATTGGAATGTGCTCTGGATTTCTTAATTTAAAGTAAGAAATCTCTTACTGTCTGAATTACAACAGTCACAGTGTATCACTCTTATTGTCCTCATCCTAATTAGTGTTTAATGACATACCAAGTGACAAAGGTTCAGTGGGACACAATGCCCTTTTCTGCCCTTTTCATACAAGACAATTTATAGGGCTCCCTTTGTCAATCTAATCAACATTACATCTTCAGGACTCCAATCTACCCCACTGGGCCCTAATCTGGATCAAAATTGAGACTCATAGAGAAATGTTAAAAGAGGTACAATAAATGCCTGAAATAACAGATCTCTGTTAGAGCACATTCCAAAAAAAGGAATAAATGCAACCAAAGCCAGTGTCAGTTGGTACCAATGTGGACTAATTGCTTCAGTATTAAGTGACAAATTAATTAGGGGTAAAAAAAGTGGGGTTTTTTCTTCAAATGAAAGAACATTCTGATCCAGAGTTAGTTCTTAGAAATGTATAAGATCAACTTCCTTTTGAGCAATTGGCAACTCAAGGAATGACAAATTGCAGCAGTATTGTGACTGTTTAATCATTGTCCCCAAGAAATTATTAACAATGGACAATGCAAAAGGAAAGCCAGTATTATTGAAATGTATATCTGAAACAGGACTCTTAAAAAATTTCCATGAAGACAGTTTACTTTTCCCCATATATTATTCATAGTTTTTACCTGTGGCTTTTAAAAGAAAGCAACAGGCAATTTTAATGCTGGTTAGAACTTGCTCTTAGCTATGCAATGCTAAATTAGACAGTCATCTGCATTCAAGGTAAATGAAGCAGTCCTGTTCTGCCCAGGGTGCCTGGATAATGATCACACACTAAAGATTATGGAATTACTGGATAGAGGAAAAAAAAGTAAATTTCATCTCTGTGCTACACATGTACATCAAATGTCTGCTTATCCCTGGTAAAAAAATATATATGTATTTGTTTCTTACTGAAAGGGCATAAAATACTCCCTGGGATGTAGAAGAGCAAGGAATTGTGTGCAGCTATGACTTGTTTTTTCAAAACAGTTGTAACTTTTTGACAATGAACTTTAAAAAATAGAATCATAGAGTCATAGAATCATAGAATCAAAGAATGATTTGGGTTGGAAGGGATCTTAAAGATCATCTAGTATTAAATCCCCTCACCATGGGCAGGGACACTTTCCACTAGACCAAGTTGTTCATAGCCCCATCCAACCCAGCCTTGAACATTTCAGGGATGGGGCACCCACAACTTCATTGTTCCACTGCCTCGCCTGCTTTACAGTAAAGAATTTTTTCCTAATATCTAATCTAAACCTACTCTCAATTGAAAGTCATTGCCCCTTGTCATATCGCTACATACCCCTGTAAAAAGTCTCACTCCAGCCTTCTTATAGGCCCCTTTCAGATGCTGAAAGGCTTCAATAAAGTCACCCCGGAGCCTTCTCTTCTCCAGGCTGAAAAACCACAACTCCAACTTTCTTAGCCTTTCCTCATGGGAGAGGTGCTCCAGGACTGTGATCAACTTGGTGGCCTCCTCTGGACTCGCTCCAACAATCCATGTTCTTGTGCTGAGGACCCCAGAGCTGGATGCAGCACTGCAGGTGGGGTCTCAATTCCCTCCCTGGCCCTGCTGGCTGGGCTGCTTTGGATGCAGCCCAGAACACATTTGGCTTTCTAGACTGCAAATGCACAGTGCTGGGTCATGTCCAGCCTTGCATCCACCAGCACTCCCAAGACCTTCTCAGGAGAAAGAAATTAGTTATACTGGAAATTGTCATTTAAATCATCCTAACCCCAAGAGACACAACTATGACCTTTTCTGAAATTGTCAGGCCCTCCATGCCTCTGCAGCTACTGACACAGGAGTAAATTATATTTTGAAAGGCAATACTTGTCTTTCCAAACTTTGCAGACTGAAGGAAGGTATTTTGTAGGGCAGAAAGAACAACAAAATGATGTTTGCTTGTAAATTTTCTGAATTCTTTTCAGCAATATTAAAAGCAGCATTATTTCATTTTCTGTTATTCTTCTTAATCTTGGGCTGCTTTTAAAGAGGAATGTAAGAGGAAAGACCCATAAGGAGAACTTCTCTGCATGACTTTCTTGCAAATACTGCAAAATGACCCAGTTGTTCCCATTTAAGACTTGAACTCCAAGATGCAGTTGGTAAATCTTTTAATGAAGCATGAACTTCAGCAGATTAATTGTCTCTCATTAAGAGATAGAAAACACAGTCCATATGATCTTCTTACCTACAAAGTTTATCATCAGACAGCAAAGTCCAATCTGTTTCTCAATATTTGCCTGGATCTCTGAAGGTTTAACCTATCATACATGAAGCAATGAATCCAATAAAATCGGCATCAAAACTTCTGTTTGATTTCAGTAAGAAAAGAGACTTCAGTCCTGTTCTAATGCTTGGGCTATATGGTTGTCCAGTTTCTCTGTAGGGTTTTAAGCTGGAAGTTATTTGAAATTCAGAATCTTTTGTAGCTTCCAAAGCAACTGAAAAAAATGCTGTAAAATCATTTTCTATTAGAAACTTAATTAATTTTGTAAAAATACCTTTATCTATATTTTTTGCATGGCTAAAATTAATTTCACTTACATTGTCCATATTTTTATACCTAACAAAATGTAATCCAATGGCATGTCTAATTTTTTAAGTGTGCAGAAAAATGAATGTTAGATTTTTCAGAATATGTTTTCTGCAATGGGAAGATTTTTATAATTCAGAGAAAATAAATTTCTTGGAGATAACCAATGTTTTTTAAAATTTCTCTCATTTTATAAATTAATTTTCAAGCCACAGAAATTATAATTCATAAGTGATTTTTTATTATTATTCTGAAGTGTACATCTAGCTGCTAATTTCATTGGCAAAAATTACCTCTTCCATGCAATAGAGTAAGTAAAACATAACAAATGGAAAGATTTTAAGCAGACTTTGATGCAATTAGAGATATAAATGTTGCCTGAATCATATAGGCTTGAGGTGTACCTCCAAAAAGAAACAAGCATAATTAATTGCAAGTGGTATTTCATTTGTTGCCTGCAATTAAAATCTGAATGAGATCCAAAGCATTTGGCTGAACATTCAGTACTTGGCTTCAGCCACATTATAGCAAATCCAGATCCATGGAAGGGTGAGATACCTCCTGATAGCTTAAGTTCAGAGCAATGGTGTATCATTACTAGACTGGCAGCAAAAAGATGTCTCTGTAATACATATGTTTGAATAACTGTGCATGACCTTGTTTTGGAATCCAGAGCACACAGGTTTATTTCTCTTGAAGACAAACATTTTCCTTTAAGTTACAGAAGAGGGACTTCTACCTACATAACAGTGTGTTGACTTGGGTACTCTGCTGGGAGTCAGTTTCTTGTAAGTGTTCTCTGGGCATCTTTAAAAAAAAAAAAGCCAACGTTGAAAAATACACAGTGGCATTTTAAAACCCATACTCAGTGTTCCATGCACAACTCTTTTCAACTCACTCTTTCTTTCTTTCTTTCTTTCTTTCTTTCTTTCTTTTTCTTTCTTTCTTTCTTTCTTTCTTTCTTTCTTTCTTTCTTTCTTTCTTTCTTTCTTTCTTTCTTTCTTTCTTTCTTTCTTTCTTTCTTTCTTTCTTTCTTTCTTTCTTTCTTTCTTTCTTTCTTTTTCTCTTTTAACCTCTTTTACTATTAAATAAAATATACCAAGTGTTTTGGCATCAACATCTAACCTATTTTGCTTTTAATCGTGTTTTTTGGGTATATTTTGAACATTTCGGGGTCCAATCTCTTATCCACAGAGGCTTAGTTGCCTTTGCTCTTCAGTGTTTAAACTGGTTCGTAACACTCCTGAGTTACCAGGATGAAATTTCCAGAGCACTGGAATCTAAATGATGTTTTAGTATTTATGAGAAGCTGCAGAAGTACTTCAGAAACATGATGAGTCTCTATCAATACAAAATGATATAAATTATGGAGAGTTTTGAACACATTGGATAGGTGAGATTAATTCTACCAATCTGAAAATGTACCAAGAATTCATTCTTTATGTTTCTGTTGGAACATAGGTACAGTTTCCACTGATATCTGGATGGCTTCTTTATCTTTTAGTTAAAATATTATCTCCTAATGCTATCTTCTTTGATGTGTCTAGCTATCACAAGAAACTCTTGTGAAAATGCCACTGGAAAATTACCACATCAAATAGAGTATCTGCCAGTGTCAAGAAGCATCTCAGACCCCATCACTGTTGTATTGTAACAGTAGTTGTGTCACCATATAAGGCAGTAAGCAAGATTAGAGCCAACATATTTGGCAAAGTAAGACGTCATCTCTGCCTAAGAGTGCTTACAACACAATTAAGGAACAAATACAACACTTCACTGTAATGGAAAGGGGGAAATAGATACTGCAAGGAGCATATCAGTCCTTTAATATCAGTGTTTTTATGTGGTTGATCATGTGCTGAGGCAAACAAGATGACAGCTATCTAAAAGCTATGGAGAAGGAGAGGCCACAGTAAGGGAAAGCACTCCACCCAAGAAGCTTTTGTAATCATAGAGCCCATTGACTCTTGCCCATTGACAGAGTGTTTGCAGGTAATTCTGGAAACAAGAAGGGGCTAATGTGTATAAGTGATGATGCAGTCTCTGTTAGTAATACTGGCTCTACTAATAAAACTACAGCATTACAGTTCCTCAGTAATAGTGAGCTGTACCAGATGGATTCAAAAACTAAATGATTGCTGTATTTTAGAAGAGTCAGCTATTAGGTAGCAGAGGATCTAGAAACTGGAAAGACACACAAGTAGGAATGCTAAATATGGGGATATTTCTCAATCCTAAGCAAGTTTTTTAATACTTGACTTTTGAACACGTTGTTTCTTGAATTTTGAATTTTGTGGGTTTGTTGTTGGTATGATAGAAAACAACTTTAACTTGTGTGTTTTATCCTTTGCTTTAAGTCTTGTAAGGTACATGTAGACATGCCTACCTAGGTGCTTATTTGGAACCAGTAAGCATTCTAAGAAGGAAAAATATCCAATCAATCTCTGCACTGAAAGGAAAGAGCAAAGTCACAGCAGCAGACTTTATGGAAGGCTCGTTTCCAAAAATGTTCTTCAATGTATTTTTGCACCCCTGACCTATCTTGCAAAGGAAAGATGACTTGTGGTGCTTGGTTGCCATCTGGATTAAACCCAAGCTATTAAACAATTGCTTGCACAAGTTTGACCTTTCTATTGAACAGGCTATCTGGCTGCAGAGCTAAGATCCATGGCTTTTCAATGATGGATCTGTAGCATGGAAAACATTAGGTCATTAAAGCTCAGTAGAACCCCAAATATTGTTAAGTAGGCTATAGCATCTATTCATCTTTTAGTGACAGATAATGTAGACTTATACCTTCTTTTAAATTTAGTTCTATCTTTATGTTAATTGCAGTTTTTTCCAAGGAGCGCATGGGGCATATTTCAGGTTGATGTTAAGGAAGTGCAACCACTTAAATCAATGTTTACTTAAGGTCTGAATTTGGCCTTCTTTGAATTTTTCATGAAGGAAAATGTTTATCCATATCATCTTATTTTCTTTTCTCCCAAGAAGTTTTGATACAGAGCAGTTTATTTTCTATATGAAATGCAGATTAATGTTTACCTTATTTAGTCAGTACTTCCAATTAAGGTCTGAAAATAACAGTTCTGCAGAAATAGAGAGCTAGTTAGCAGTTGAGTTTTCAGTATCTCACCAAATTTTTAACAGAAAATGCCAGCTGAGGGCATTTATAATCTATTTGAACTTGTATTAGAGTTGCCTGTTAATTTGCCCCTTCTCTTTATTTACACACACACAAAAAATGATCTACCACTCATTTCCTTTATCCAGAAAAAGATAAACAAGTTCTTTCAGCTTAGTGAAACTGAAAGCTTTAAGGCAAATGCACTTTGAAAAAATGTTTTTTCAACTCCCATGAGCAAAGCAGTATATCAATTAAACTTTATTACTTCAAGTTTTGTTATTGCCTCAGCCTTTGTTACAGCACCTGTAAATAACACATTTGCAAAATGAATGAATGGAACAAAAGAAAGCAATGAAAATTATTTTGCTTTAGAAATTAAATTATTTATTGATAAATGTGTTAATAGTATGTGTTTAGTGATAATACAACTATATGAAAATGGGGTTATACTTTGTTCTCATAACTTAATGATGAAAACAAGAAACCCTTCATAAATCTTGATAGCATATATTGATGTGCATACTAAAATGGATAGTGGGGCTCTTTTAGAATAACTTGTGTCCCAGGAAGAACTTAATTCATGCATCATAATTTTTTTTTTCCTGACCATTATGTAAATAGTTTTTTAATTTGCTTTTTAAAATTTTTTGTTCATTTGAAACATATCACTTCAACCAGCAGAATGTAAATCAGGAGGCTGCGAAATGTGACAAAACCTTCCTTCTAAGAGATATAACAATGTTAAGCTGGAATCAAAAAGGTGGGTTTATAGTTTTGTAGAATATGAATAACTGTTGCTAGTTGGAATTTTAGAACTTTTTTTTGGACTTCTTGGGATATGGTTTTTTATGAAGAAGAAACCAGCTCAAACATTAACTACAGAAAGAGATGATTGTTTAGTTGAAGGTGCTAATGAGAAATTAAAATTTAAAAAAATACAAATATAAAATGAATTTTTCACCTCTGGCTAATTTCTTTAGGAAGAAAATAGCATCCTAATGATATCTGGAAAGCTTTGTCATCTTAACTGTGAAATACAATCAGTTTGTCAAAACATAGAGATAGAAATTGAAGTTTGACTCCAAGATATCAGTGAAGGCATTCTTTTACTCTGAACTGAAAATTTTAAAGTCTTATTTAGAGAGCTGTGGAGTAGGTGTGATATGCTGAATTAATTGATGAATTGCTTGTTTGATTAAATTATGATTAAACAGATTTATTTTTATTTCATAATCCATAAATGATAAATTACTCTAAAACTAGTTCTGTAATTAAGTTACAAATACAGTAAACAAAAAGATTAATGTTTAATTAACTAAGGTCTTAACTATAGCACTTTAGGCTCTATTCATTAAGGAAAAGGTACAGTAACTATGCTGGTCCAACCGTTACTTTCACTGAACTTCAGTAAAATGAAATAATTGGGTATGAAGAATTAGGTTCATTAGTGAAATGGCTGCAGGGGTACCTTTTTTTCCTCAAAGAAGAGGCTTGTGGGTGTATATTCTTGCTTGTTGTAAATTATACCTGTATCTGTATTCATGAACACTTACTGATTTTCATCACACAAGATTCAGATGCTAAGCACATTAAAATAGCTGCTGGGTAAAGTTAGTCTTGACCATGGCTCCACAACTGCATTAGGATTTTAGTGAATTTATCTTTTCTTGAGTAAAGATAAAAAAAGGTCAAGTTTGAGATTGTGAAATGTGGTTTCATAAAAGATCAAAAAAAAAAATTAACTGAAGATGTAAAAATTCCTTCAAACATTTTTGAATCCTCTCTGTTGTTACTCAGAGATAAGGGTATATCACCCTTATCTCAGAAGTCAGCACATCATGCAGATCAATACCTGACTTTTTGGCTGGTAGTGTCATTAGGGTTTTTGTTTCCACAGTCATAAGTTCTTTGACCAATACAGACTTCTGGGGAGAGATGGGATCCACCTGTCTAGAAGAAGCAGGAGAATTTTTGCTTGCAGATTGGCTGACAGTAAATTGTAGTTTAAACTAATGAATTGGGATCTAGACTATTGCATATGTGACTTTTGCATAGTCATTAAAAAAAAAAAAAAGAAAAGAGTTGTACTGATGATCTCTTTGGATCTGGAAACAAATATTGACCCAATTGGTCTAAAGAAAGGAATTCAGGAGTACAAAATATTAGACAAGTAACCACCTGGGAAAAGTGAAGCTTCAGTACTTTTTTGTTTTAAATACACCGCATGAACTTAAAATTGTTTTTGCTGACTTTATGTGGTTTTATTCCTCACAAACTTAAGTATATGGTTTTATTATTAGATTAATAAAGTATAATAATAGTATAGTTTCAAAAAAAAGGTAGGTATCTCTATGAAATTGCTTTAATTCATTTATCCTGTGTAGTAATCCCCATAAAAGTTCAACATCTAGCTTTTCAGTACTGCAGCATTTTCATGCTTCTAAGGGACTGTCATAGCTACAGAATACAGGGTCTGAATTTAACACTGACTGTGAATCTTACAATAAGATCATGGCTTAAAAAGCCCTTATTTCTATTGTCACTGGAAGTAACAGCACAGTCACAACCAAGCAAAATCATGCATGCTCTGAGATCTCAGGGCAAGTTTAAAATTATCTCTGTCAATGATCCATTTGTGATCATGAGTTCAAGGATCCATAAAAAGACTTCAGCAACTGTATTTTTACACTTGTTAAACTATTTCATGCTAATGAGTCATTTCTATTCTGAACTCACACACATTTTTTATTAAAATCCTGGCATGTGAAATTTACTAGTCCATGGAGAACTATTCTTTTTCTCAGCCGAGTTGGAAAACAAAGATATGATAACAATAACAAAAATTAGTTTTGTCATAAGATTACAAATTGCCGTTGTAACATTTCCAAGATCAGCAACTAAATATATAAAATTATGTCTTCCTCATCACATTATCATAAAATAAATTTACCATGAGTAGCAGCAACATCATGAAATTGATTATGGCAGTGTATCTTTTCATTTTGCCTAAGAATTCTAAAAAGAAAAAAAATATAGAGAAGTGAAGTTGAGGCTGAGGCTTTCAACTATACTTATGTTGATATTTCAGTTTCAACATTTATATTTCAAATACATAAATATAGGATTATATATTTAAACAATTTTACAACCTACAACTGACTTCAAAACAGAAAAACTTTCCTCTTTGGGAGGCTGAAAAGAAGAGAAACCCCTGGAATTACTGGGCGTCCTGAACTCAGAGTACATTTGCAGCAGTTACAAGATGATTCAGAGAGACCTTTACTGAAGATGTGACTTGAATTAATGTTAAAATAATGCAGTTTTTACTATTGTACTGCTGGTTTACATATTATTTCTTTATAGAGCTCTTCATTTAGTTCTTTTTCAAGACCATGCACATATATAAGGTTCCTATTTGCAAATGGCATCTTTGAGACTATAACAAAAAATAACACAGAAATTTAGTACTGAAATTCTTATCATTCCATGTGCAGTTTCTGACTGGAACAATGCAGATTCTTAGGAAAGAGTATAAAGACATGTGTAGTGGTGTTTTCCCAAATGCTTGCATTCTTCCAGTGTACAACGATTTGTGGGTCAAGGTCTTCCTGACTCATAAATGATTTTTTTCTCCTTAATAGACCTCAAAGGATTTTTCTTCAAAAATCTGTCCAAATCTTCTTTTGAACACACATAAACTTAGAGCACTCAAAATGTCCTCTGGCAAACAGTTCAATAGCTGAGTATTTCCTTTTATTTGTTCTAAATCTGGCACCCTGGACCTTTGACTAGGAAAGAGAGTAAACAACATTCTCCATTACTCTCGGTATATTAGGCTTCTATTTTAGCCTCTGCAGGTTGCAGATCAAAAAGCCCCAGTATAGATTCACTGCTATTAGTGCTATTAAGTCCTTCATCGCTTTACCTCCACAGTAACTGCATCAAGTAAAATCAAAGTATTTCCTCTCATTTTCAGCCAGGAACATTGTGTCACAAAGGGGGACAAAAAAATCCAGTTTTAACCTACTTGCATTTCAAATGAATTCTCTTTGCTGTAGTCCAGTGATATGGAAATAGGGAAATGTGTCTATTCACTTTGCCTTTCTCTAGGATGTCCTACCACATGTTATTCAATGCAAAAAATTTTTCAAGGTTTGCTGGAAGGGAAAATGATAAAAATACAGCCTTCAAACATGTCTTCAACTATTTTCCTATTCTTAAGCTACACTGTATCTATTTACATGCATAAAACACTGTTTTTAAAACCTGATTAATATGCTTCCTTATTTTCCTCCTATCTTATGCTATTTTCGACTACCATGCTCATTTTCTGTGTTTTTAATCTTTACACAGAGATTTAACCTCCATGAAAAAAATCATAAATACACCTTTTTTCCTTCATTTTCTCGTACATTCCTCAGTGCTGAATATGAAAATGTAGTAATAACTTGGGTCAACAAGTAATTAACAAAACATATTAAAAAAAAAAAAAGCACCCCACTGCACATAAACTTATTCGCTTATTTGGTTCACATTCATTATGATTTTTATATTGTTTGATTTTAAATGTCCACATTCTAAGTCTAATTCACAAGAAATCTTCCACTGATGATGTTGGAAAAGATGCTTTCCAGGAAAGTGAATAATCTGTATATATATTTGGAAGATGGAGTTTACATTGCATTTGCAAAAAATATACAATTAGATTAGATCTTTTTATCACACAAGTACTTTGAAGTTAAGACAGCTGTAGAAATTTATATATTCTTAACTTTTATCATGTTTTTCACCATAATTAGATAATAGGGTCTTTATTATACTGATTTTCATTTTAACATCCTGCTTTCTCTATAAAATACCCATGTAGTGTTGCTTTTAAATGAGTTCTACTTGTTTCCAAAACAAATTTGTTTCACAAATAGCATACATCTTTTTAAACATGACAACAAAAATATGCATGCTTTGAAGCCAGGAAAAAAATATATAAACCAGATGATACTGCAGCACCATTAATTTGTGAATTTTCATTCTGAAAATATTTTATAGCTCTGTTCTCTTCATCATGTGAAAAGATGATAGTGGGTGCACAGGCATGAACTGTGACAGTTATTTAATTTAGAGACTGTGTTTCTGAACACTGCTCTACCATTCTGTTATTCATATTTGTAGCTATGTGAAAGTGAAAATAATAATCAGTGCCTCTCTGAAGGAGAGGACAGGACATGCAGGAGTGCTTTGATTGATACTTCCCTAAGTCCTTATTTTTGCAGCTTTCTATAATCCATGGTGGATGTATTGAGCATAGCGTTACTTCATCATATGGTGGATAAGAACTCTACTGAGTTTTATCTGAAAACCCTGAGGTATTTCCTTAAAAACCCAAAACATATTTTTCAGTTTTTGACTATGTAAAGGACACATTACCTTAAATCAAAAATGGCATTTGTGTTATTTGAGATCATAAATATTGTCTCTTTCAAGCTTATTTTCTGGAGTATGCATGACTTTTTCAACAGTTTTCATACCTTGTGAGTTCTCTTTTCCCATAAGATGCCAAGATCTATTCAACTCCACATTTAAAAATTGTTTTAAAAATTTATTAACGGAATTTTGAAGTTCCCCAGAGCTTTTTTTGTACTGTGTAGGTAAAATAATACTTTTCTTGTTCTTTTACCACTGATGAAGGATTTTATACTGACTTTAATACTGAATGAATATTATTATGCTATCCTCTATAAATTATTAATAGCACCTATCAAGATATTTCACTGCAACATAATGGTTGTTTCAAGGTTTACATTGTTAGCTTTATTTTCTACTGTGTTTATCCATCTCTTAATAAATTGTACTTCAACTGAGGTTAAAATGTAACACTCAGAATTTAGTTGAATAAACTGAAGATCTGGATGTCTGATGTGTATGAAAGTTGTATCCTGCTAACTTTCTGGTTACTCCTAAAGTTTACTCCCTGAATTAAAGTTTAATTCTTGACCTACTGTCTTCTCAAAGCAGAAACACAGATCCTGCAAGAATGAGGTTCTATTATGACAGTGATTAGATGTGTTATTTTAAAAACTGACAAATGGGTTACTAAATAAGAGGACGATCAGCTATTTTAAGAAACAGTGACAATTAAATCCTGCTCTTCTGCAGAACTTATAAACTATAAGAGTGGGAAATAATAGATAGTCTTTCCCTTAAAGAAAAAGAGAAATAGGAAACTGAGTAAATAGGGTTAGTTAACTACACTACAAGTATTCTACCACAAAATGTTCATGAATCTGATATAAATTTATTGATGTGAAATAACGTCTCACCTAGGAAATGTTGCATTCCATCCTTCCACAGTTCTTGTTTATGAGTTTTAAAATTATTTCCCATCATTTTTCACTAAATCCATATTCTTGGGTTAAACTCTCTATAGATCTGCTTTATAGAGGAGATAGACATTTTGCTGGTTTTTATGACTGTAGCCATGTGGTGTCAGGTTTAATGACCTTTCCTATTATCTATATTGTGAATATGACCAAACACATAGACTGTATCATAGATAACCTTTGTTTAAAGAACTCAGCCTACTGCCCTCCCAACATTTGCAGATTGTAAATTTGCTGAGGTAGATTATTATGACTTTAGTTACTAATAAAAGTCCTTGTAGATTGCATCTATCAGTCTTCAATCTTTGTAGATCCTCAGAGCCCTTGTAAACCTTCAGCATCAGAAGTGTTCTTTGGCTGCAAGTGTCCCTCTTTTAATTGTCTAATGGGTAAAAATATTCCCTTTGTTTTCTGTGAGATTGTTCCCTCACAGTTTCATCTGATGTCTCATTAATTCACCCTTTCAATGCCTGTCTCATTGTGCTGTAACACTAATAATAGAGGGTTGAAACCCATTTACATGAAGTTATATGGCTATTTGAAATCCTTACTGAACTGTGTGCTGGGTTTGGCTGGGGCAGAGTTAATTTTCATCACAGGGGCTGGTGTGGAGCTGTGTTTTGTTTTTTCACTGAAAACAGTCTGATAATATAAAGATACTTCTGCTATTGCTGAGCACGGCTTACACAGAGCCGAGGCCTTTTCTGCTTCTCATATTGACACTCCAGAAGGGAGGCTGTGGGTGCAGGGAAAGTTGGGAGAAGACACAGTAGGAGCAGGTGACCCAAAATAATTAAAGGGATGTTCTATACCATATAGCATCATGCTCAGTATATGAAGCATGGGGGGAAGAAGCGGGGAATGTTTGGAGTGATGGAGGAACATTTGGGAAATGTTTGTCTTCCCAATTGTTACATTCCCATCCATGGGTAGCAGGGAATGAATTCCTTGGTTTGCCTTTCTTGTGTGTGCAGCTTTTATTTTTCCAATTAAACAAGTTTTCTAGCTTTTACCTTTCCAATTCTGTCTCCAATCCTACTGGTGAGGAAGCGAGTGAAAGGCTGCTTGTTGCTTGGCAGCTGGCTGGGGTTCAAATATGACTTATTGTTAAAAAAAATTAAAATTGCCTAGCTGTTCATAAATTTCATCTAGGTATTTATTTCCTATGCCTGTATATATACACATATATGAAGAAACAGTTTCCTGTGCTATTTCTTCTCTTTTTTTATTTTCTATCAAATTTATTTATTTATATATATGTACCATAGGCAGACGCAAAATGTGTTGAATGCATGAACATTTGGTTTACAAAAATCTCAGGGGCAGTTTGGAGGTCTTTTTAAAATCTGCACTGATTTTAAGATGAGTGGAAGAGCATGGGAAATGGGGTCATAAGGTCAGACTGATGCTATCATATCTTATTTCCACCTGGAAGAACATAAAAATCTTCAATTCTGTATTGGAGGACTCGCAAAGCCGAGCAATTAGGGACTTCAGTGGAGAAAATATTTTTAAATTAGTAATAGACATAATAATAAAACTGTTAAATCACAGAATGAAAGATAAGAGAAAAGGAAGGTCTGGATAAAGGTTACAGGCAGGGATGAATCAAATAAATGAAATTCACGTGCCATTCGTACAATGAGAGAAATTTCATGTAACAGGAAAAATTATATTTAGAACTTAAGACTGAAAATAGTAAGCTGAGTGGACCTTCACTGTTCAATGAGCCCAGGCTTGGTCATTCTGTTTAAAGTATTCACATCTGCATGGCAACACACACATTGTACTGAAGCACATGCAGTAAGATTTGTCTTTCATTTGCAGTAGCCACACTCTGCTCCATGCTAATCTTTTCAGTCCTTAGAAATGCACTGTGGAAGGTAAGCTTTCTGATGGACAACTGATGCAGGATTACTCTTAGCCCAGGGATATGCCCCATCCATATGCTCTTTCACTCACATCACTTTCACTTGATGGGGATGTTGAAGAGTGGAATGTGTTGTGAGGATGAAGCCTATTTAAGACAGAAAAAAATGTGAAAAAAAATATAAAAATTACAAAAGCATCTGATAGAAAACTATAGACAAGCTGCAGCGTATTTTGTTGCCTTGCAAAGAGGCAGCATGGCCTAGAGATATCACATAAGGACTTAGTGAGGTCAGACATAAACCTGGCCTGAAAAAAAAGTATTCTTTTGTAGCTTTTTTTGGTTCTGGAGTAGAACTGAAAGCATAAAATATTATGGCAACTTGGTCGTTCCAGCTTCAGATGCCTGAAACTGCATCTAGAATTCTAGATATCAGCTTTGCAGTCCTGTCAGATCCCTTCTTCAGCACCAGCATCTATAAAAGGTGCTGCCAGACCAGAATCAGGTTCTTATTATTTCTGAGTTACACAATCATAGTTAAACAGTCTGGTTGATGTTGACAGTTGTTGGGTCAGTGATTTGCAAAGCAAATATTTCTCCCTGTAACTGTGAGCTTTGAACAGACTTCTTCATTATGCTGTGTTTATCAAGGGTGTGCAGTCTGCTTGTGTGGTTCACATGAATATGTTAATTGAAAAGAACACTAATTTTAGTAGCTCATTAAGAATGCTTTGATTGATCAAGGAAGAAGGGTGGCAAGCTCCATGATGGCATCTACACCTGTAAAGTAATCAGTTTATAAAAGAAAAAAAAAATATTTACAGAAGTAAATTCTCCTGGTTCATTCACGAAATGAGGACAGAAAAGAGGTTATCAAATGCGGATCTTGATGAGTGAAATCAAGATGGGAGCTAGGGTGTAGATACAAAAATGCTGCTAGCAAGGATTTTCTTGCTAGTTTCTAAGTCCGTGAGACACTTTTCTCTCTCACAGAAGAGGTAGCAGGGAATGTAAACAACCCAGCCACCTGCAACCTTGAAAAGTCTTGTTTATGGTATATAGAAAAATATTTTGACAATGGATGTTTTAGGATTTTAGCCAATCACCCCCAAGGGGTGGCTGATCCTTTGTCCAATTAGACTATGAAGAAAAAGTCTATAAAAGAGTTTGTAAAATAATTAAATAAATCAATCTTGCTGCACAATTCCTGCCTGCTGGATCTTCTCTCCTCCTCCTCCCTATGGCTGTGGGACACGGTGATATACCCTAGGAACCAGGCCTGCAGTAATACTAGGGAAATAAGAGATGGTTTTGAAGTAATTTCTTTTTGCTGAACCATCATCTCGTACAATGTCAGTACACTATGTCAGTGTATTTTTTGCCTCAGTGATGCTTCATCAGTTTCATTGTATTGTCAAAAATTTTAGAAACTATGCTTCCATACTCCTGCATTTTCTTTTTCTTTTTGGTTTTTTTTTTCCTCATTAGTACCTGTAGAGGGAAGGGACATAACTCCTCAACTTATAGAGGACGTAGGAGGTGAAAAATGGACTGGAAAAAGACAGGATTTTAGCCATTTGTTGTGGGTATATGGAATGAAGGAAAGATTTTTAAGGAAGGGGTAAGGATTGGATCATTTACACACAAAAAAAAAAAAAAAAAAGAAAAGAAAAAGAAGAAAAATACATAAATAAGAGCAATGGTAAGAACAAATTATAAGCCAAAAGAAAAGTGAAGAATTGAATAAAAAAGAAATACATAGAAAAGAGTGAAGACAGAAGATAAATAAAGTGTGAATTTATAGAGAGAAGTAAAAGTGAAAATACCAAGATTCAAGGGACATGTGAAGATAAATTCATTAAAAATTCCTAGGTGATAGAGAGGAGAAATTATTTGCTCACATCTTTCCTGGAAAGTGGAAACTCAGCAGAAGAAAAGTTGTTCTTTTTGTTGCTTGTTTCTGTAATTTGTTTCTTGTAATGTGTTTCTTGCTGTACTGTTAGCAAGCAACTAGGAAAAAACTGGAGGCCAAATTATCCTGCTTAAATTTATGCACATAACTCATTTTCAATTTCAATAAACATCACCTGAATAGCAAAAAGTAGATCCCTATATTTGTACAATAAGGAATAAATAATAATTAAATATTACCAAATGAATAGCCGTAAATGTAAATTGGTTCAGTGTAATCACATACACGTATGCAGAGGAGACAGATAATTAGATTTTTTAAATTAGATTTGCTTGAATGAGTTAAGATGATAAACATGCTTTCACTTTAATTTAAATCCTTGTGAGTCCAGTTACTTTATTTCTTAATAGGAATGATCTTATCTTCTGGGTCATTTATCCTTCATGAGCTCATACTTTCAAGGTGAATGGATTTCAGTTAAGGAGAACAAATATATTGCTTCCATCCATGCTGTATAAATGTTGTCTAGTAACCTGTCAGTGTTTTAAAAGCCAAGTGATAAATAAAATGGCAAAGGTTGTTTTAACTGATGAGAACAAAATGCTTCCACTTTATTGTACACCACCAAAATGTAAAGGCACCTCAGTTATGAAGACAATCTATGAAGGTTCTACATCTTTATAAAATAGGAGGAAAGAAATTAAAAGCTATCTTTGAAATAATTTATTTCAGAGAATAACTAGGGAGGATTTACTGAGTATGAGGTGACATCATCCAAGAGTACACTATATAAAATTAAGGCACAATGTTAGTCTTGCTTTTCAAACTGTCACAATGAATGAGACTTATGACAGAAATTAATGAACTAAGGAGAATGAACTATGAAGAAGGTAATCAACTAAGAAACCCTCAACTTCCTTGCCAGCATGGCAATAGGAAAAGAAGAAAAGCCCCTGGCTCTGTGCAAGCCCTGCTCAGCAAAAACAGAAACGTCTCTACATTATCAGCCCTGTGTTTGGCACAAATCCAAAACACAGCCCCATACTAACCGCTGGGAAGAAAATTAACTTTAACCCAGCTGAAACAAGCACACATAGATATAATAAAATTATTACCTTGTTTTTTCTTTTAAACAGAAATCAAGTAGATTTAAAACATTATGTTTTGTATTGACTGGTAAATCGTGGTAAATGATCCCTTTGTGGCAACTTCTTGATGTTCAGAGGAAGAATGAAACTGGAGGATAAGACTGGAACAAAAAAAATGTGGTTCATTTTAAGTGCCAGTACATTTCTTTATTCTTACATTTTCTGAGCTAAAATTCATTATAGATTGTAAATGAAAATGAACATACAAACTTTTATGTATCTGTACACTAAGGAAACGATAGCCTTTTCCAGGGATTTTTTTTTTTTTTCTTGGAAAAACACAAAACTTTTGAATCTGAAACTTCTGGGTTGAAGTACTAATAAATTCTGTTAAAAAAAAAAGCTTTAAGACAGGATTGTTTCAGGTGAAAGCACTACTTAGTCAAAGTAACTAATAAGAATGAAGGATGACAAAGAAATTAAATGTTCTTCTTGAAGATATACAACAGATTTTTTTTTTCCCTGGTGGGGTTCTTCCATAGCAAACAGAGAGGTACAGGAATTTTTAAGGCATATTTATCCAATTTATGTTAGATGTCTGTTTCCAGCATTGGAAATGTTAGATGTCTGTTTCCAGTCCATTCCAACAAAAAAATGCACCAAACCCTGGTGAAACAACAACAAAAACCCACTCAAGCAAATTTTTTGTCAGTTTGTTTTGTAGGTCTAAAGCTATGTAGAAATTAGTTATTCTATGTACTTAGCTAAATTTAGGCACAACAGGAAGCATGCATAATTATTTGAATGAATTCCAGTTCACAGCCTGAAGACTAGCAGATATTTTAATTACTCCAAACAATGGGTGTCCAAGAAGAAATAGAAAAAGCATAGAACAACATACAGTGCTTTACAGTTTTGTTATTTCTTTTTCACTGCCTACAAGTATACTACTATGATTTGAATCTCTGTTAGGACATGGTGGCAAATAACATGAAAAAATCAGTAATTCTGTGAGTTTGAAGTGTATGATGAAAGCAGATGAAAAGTCCATGTGATAAGAAGATAAATATTCAGCAGAGAATAAAAAGGCAGGTATTGGCTCTCAGACAAACTTGTCACAGCATATTTGATGGCACTCTAAATTAAAGTGTCTCTGTATTTTTTTAATATAGAAATTAATATATTTTCCAGCAGTAAGAGGATGATTGTGTAATCTTGAATAATTAACAAGATATTTTACTAAACCCATATAAAATTATTAGGTAAAATAATAATTGTTATTATCTAATAAATGCTAAAGGACTTCCACTACACTTAATTAAGCATAGCATGAAGATAAATTAAAAATAAAGAAAAAAACTCGGGCAATTTAAATATAGACACTCTTTTGAGTTTTTTTTAATTTTAGCCATGTTTGCAGAAAAACAAGTTATTTCTGAAACATTTTGTAAGATAGGGAATTAATTAAAGTTCCCTCTATTCTCCATCTGTAGTTTTGCATACATCCATTTAGCACAGGTAGCCTTTCATTCTTATTTATGTAATGCCTTTGAGATCTATGTGAGACCTTCTAGATAATATCTTCCTGCTTCAGAATTTCCCCAGGAATGATAACTTTTACCATTATTATTAGTAGTAGTAGTAGTATTAATATATTATGCTACTATAGCGACTCTTCTGTTACTAGTAATTTCTGTAGTCCTTTGTGTCCTAAGAGCAATGCTAATAAGTCTGGAATGATTAGTATGGTGCTCTGGAGTTATCCACACCTGCTTTGGTTGAACCTAATTTAGCTGTCAATTATTCCAAATGTCAGACTGAAATGAAGAGATGTAAACTCATGGATGCCTCCTTATTGAACTGAGACAGTCTGTTAGAGACAAAAGTTTCAATCAAATGTTATCATTGTTTGCATATTTGCTTGGAAAGCACTGCACCAGGTAAAATCTCGATAAGTGAAATATTGCATTAGTTTACTAAAAGAAATACAGATCAGGACTCTCCTCAGAAATACAATCAATGAAGAACACTTTCCCTGACTCCATTTGTATTCTTACTGGTCTGTACATTCAGATGAAAAACTCAGTACTTAAGCACTTAGAATAAGGAGCTCTGAATACTTTTACCAGGAAAGAACAAAGGCCTCATTATCTGAAAAGTTTTTAAGACCTTTGATGGATAAAGTATAGATAAAGATTTTAATGTACTTTACAATCTAAAAAAAGTGAAATAAAAACTATTAAGCAAGGTTAGAAAAACAACTTTATTTAACTTTTGTGGAAATCCTACCTATAAAAGAAAACTAGAAATGGTGTTGTTTAGTACATTCTGGATAGTATGTGTACTGCTAAGTGAGGTCAGATACCAATGCCACAGTGGGCAAGAGAAAAGCGTATCACGTTTCTTAAATGATACACACTTCCCTATGTGAAACACTGACTATGTAAATATCGATTTCTGATAAACTTTTGAATTTCTAAAGCTGAATTGGGGTAGCTCAAAACCAGTGCATTAGTTAGATAGACCATACACTATTATTTGCCTACAAGTATTTTAGGACTGCAGACAAAAATTTGAAAGGAGAAACTGAAGTAATTTTTATTTTTTTGTTCTTGGGTATTTTATGTTTGCTTTTCTTTTTTTTTTTTTGGCTTTGGGAATAGTTTGTTTTTTTTTTTTTAATGGCTCTATCTTCATCTTAAATAGTATTAAATCACTTCTGACCGGTACCTCATACATGGGGTGCAACAAAAAAAGGATGAAAGTTTAGAAACCTACTGGTTTGTAATAAGTACTATATGTTGCCAAGGAATAATATATCCCTGCTTTCCTGTGAGATCACTGGTAGAAGGTTATATTAGATACACTGTATAATTTAATTCCTCATTAAAATTAGAGCAGTTGCATATAAATATATATATATCATCAGTAAACATTTATGTATTTTTACAGAAGGAACATGGGAGGCATCATAACTGAGTCCTACTTTAAGGCACAATTAATCTGACCTATTTTGGGAGTCTGCTTTAAAATGAGATAAGCCATGCCCTAGAAGTGCCTATTTATCTTTATTGTTTGTAAAGGGAGTTTAGGTGAGATGCAGACATCTACATGCATTCAGATGAGTATAACTACATTGTACAACTAGAGAGACAAAATGTAAACCTTTGGCACAAGTGTTGACAGATGAAAAGATATGAAAAAAAATTACATTTAACAATATTTGTATTTTATTGATTTGGAACCCGATTTTTCACTTTTCATTTAAAAAAGGGAATAAATATTTTCAGCTAATACTTTAATACTCTGGCATTTTGCTGCCTATCAAACCCCCTGTTTAATGCACTTAGAAGTGGAGAATATATTATGTAGCCCATTACTTTTTTTCAGGATATATTTGGGTGGGATTCTCTGTTATAATATTGGCAACCCATGTTTCTATAATATTTTTACGGGTGGCTTCATTTCTCCCTGCGGAATTAAGTATCAAATCTTAGTCTAACAGAATCCTTGTAAGAGTTCAATAGCCCTGAGTGTACATACAAAAGCAAAGTACTCATGAACTATTTTACTATATTTTAAAACTAGTTTATCAAGTGGTGAAAAAAACCCTAACAAGTGCCCAAAACTTGCTTACAGAATTAAACCCCGGAAATTTTTTTTTTTTTTCCTAATTTGTGCTTCTGAATATCAGATGTCGAAAAAGAACATGATATTTCAATCATGTCCTCATGCCTCTCTTCCAGAAGCATATTTCTTTTGAAATCATATCATTCTTTCCTTCAAGGTCATACTTCAGCTCACTGTTTTGATTGGGCATGAAGTATTTGTTGCTTTTTTTTCTCTCCAAGGAGTCAAAAACCAGAGTCCATCATAGTGGTGGAAGTCACATGAAAACATAAACAATTATTGTCAGTGCAGACATGTGAATCTTTTCCAGTAATTCAATTACACCTTTGTAGTTGAAGGACAGAACATACGCCTTTAGAGTGTTTGTTGTTTGTCTAAGGTAGAAATCTGTTTTGGACAAATTAATAATTCAGGGAAAATTTCCTTTTTCTTTTCCTTTCAATAATAATAAATCAGCACCAAAAGAAAGTGTGCAAAGATCTGTAATGGAAGTATTAAAAAAAATAAAGTTCTATACTGTATAATAATTTCATAAGCTATTTGAGAATCCATTTTAATAAATTTCTATGATAATAATTTCTTAAGCTTTCTAGAATCTTTTAAAAAAATAGGTTATTTTAAAAAAATAATGTTATGAATAGCCTTGAAAGGACAAATGCAAGTCTCAGGAATTTAATGAATTTTCTAATTAAAAATGTTATACAGATAATTTAAAAATTAATTACTATGGAATAATGTGCAATCATTGTCCTGAATAAAGCAGAAAAAACATCATAGCTCTTGAGCTTTGGGCTTGAGCCAATCTACAATCACTTTGGCAGTAGCTACCCCATGAAAATTCCCCATATTTCTCAGGATAAGTAACTAAATTATGATACCTTTGTGTTTCCCAATAACAAGGTCATCTGCTTCCAGTATTGTTGCATAAGGCTCTAAGGAATCGCTGAACAGGATTCACTTGTACAGAGTGATATATCAGTTGTGTTCTCAGTTATTTTTTCATGTACAGTGTAGAGGTTTCAATTTATTACATGTAACACACTCAGCACACTTTCAATTAAAAAAACCCTGTTGTAGTCATGGTGAATTGTCATGGGATGCTTTCAAAACCAAAATAAGCTTCTGTGGTTATCAGAAATCTAAATCTGATCATTGAGAACATATTAAGGAAAGTTTCAGTTTGATGTCAATGTCATACAGTGTGTCAGTGGAAAATTTAGGACTCATCTCCTGTTCCCCCCCACCCTTACAATAACCATATGCACTGTTCAGTGGTTTTGCTCCATTTTTGTATATGGTATTTATTTTACCTTCCCTTTACTCTTATACAATACTTTTTTTTTTTCCTTTTTCCCTCTGGTCTAAGTAAAAGTATACCCTCTTGCTAAAGACCTCTTTTCCAATTGTTTTGACATTAATTGGAGGAGACACTTCTGACATTACTGGAAAAAGGCATATGTACTTTTAAACCAACATTTTCTAAATTTCACATCCTGTTTCCTTGCTGTTTGTATTTGACCACTAAATCTGCAGTTAACTTGAGTGTACATCCTCTGGGTTTTTTTGTAATCTCTAATCTAGCTGTTGGGGGAAAACAAGATGGCACATAGAAAAGATGAACTCTGATTTACTAAATAAAACTTTTATTCTTTGCAGGATATAAAAACTAAGTACACAGTTTGGTTTTATATGAAAGCAGTAGGACTGTGTAGAGTTTAACAGCAAGATTCAGGGAGCTAGAAAAAGGTGATTGCTTGCCTCTTCTACCTTAAATATGTAACAACCAGTTCACTGAGTGACTGCCTTTGTCCATAAGAAATGGCATAACTATAGTAACCGAAATCCCTCAAGAAGCAGGATTTTCAAGAAGCAGGAGCTCTCAGACTGAAGCCTTTTAAAGGATTTAGAACAGAATATTTTGTTCCTTCTCTTTAAGTTCCTGACAAAATAATTCTGAGAGATCAGTACACGGAGAATTTAGTTTAACACAGTATTCTAAAAAAAGGTGATAATTCTCACTTCACAATCAAATTGTAATGGCCTTAATAATTCAGTCTTTTTTTCTTTTTCTGAACATTAAAAGTAACTAAAACAAAGGCATAACACTATCTACCACAAAGTATTAAATGTTCCCAGAACTCAAGACAAAAAGTTCTCCAATGCATATTATATTTTATATCTTTGAAAACCTACAACACCCAGGAGCACCACAGTGACATTATTTCATTCTGAAAAATGCCAAAATACATACTATACACATGTATGTCACCATTTACCTATTATAATAGCAATACTTTGCACTCAGTTTTATTCCTTAGCATTTCTAGTCCTTTGGACAACAGTTTTTGAATAATTACTCTTTTAAACTTAAGAAAAATTATCTAAATCATTATATTTCAGAACTATATTTCTTTATAGGTTTCTTATGCTCATGACATTACCTCAGTAGAATACCCTGAAAATACACAATATTCTTTGCAAAAACTTGTATAGTTGCCATTCTATTCTGTTTTTCATTTCTGTACTGAATAAGTGTGTGAGATTTTTTTCTTTTAAACTCTGTAACTGCACAAGGACAATTACGAAAAGAAATCCCAAGTGTGATGTTGATTTTCAGTGAAATGAACTGAATTTGAAGAATTATATGAATCCATTTCTTTAAAACAAAAATAAATAAAAGCCATAAATTTCTGGAGTACATTGTGTTCCCAGTTTTACTGCTTTTTACTTGTCACATCTGTAGGTTTATTAAGCCAAAAGTGTTACCACAAGCCTCTGGTAACACATCTTTAACAAAATGTGTTGTAATCACATTATATTCAACATAGTTTTTCTCTCATAATTACCTATATCAATGAAGTTGATAAATGGTGGTATTCTGTGATTTTGTTAAAAGAATCATTGAATTTCTCCTGACTGGGGTGGTACCTTTTTGTATTTCAAACAAATTGGAGGTAAATGCTAAGAACTTGTGTAGATTTCAGTGTGCAGTTACTGGCTGTTAATGTCCTAACTCTGAGTTTCTCTTCCTGGGAATCTAGTTTAGATGTGATCAGTCAATTTTATGAATTTATTTTCAACAAAGTGAAATGTAGTTAACTGTGCTGTAGAAACTGCAGACAGACAGAAATTTAGAAGTGTTGGGGATTAGGAACAGACTTTTCCTCTCTTGCACTTACATTTCATCTTTATTTTCCATGCAGAATCTGAATATGCCTTGTTTCCTTTTAAGGAATACATTCTCCTCTGGACTATGTATTTCCATATGACAGAAAAAAACCCCAACCCACCCTCCAAAAAACACCTCAAACCCACAAAAACCCAAACAGACCAATACAAAAAAAACCCCAAGCAAATAAACAAGAACCACAGCAAACTCTAACATTTTGCAATAACAATTTGTCTTAAGACTCTAGTTTCATCTATCTCTGCTTGAAAGCCTGTTACTGTGAACCTACTGACATGCAGAAATCACATATTCAGGGAGTGAGGACACAAGTAAGGTCAAAAGAGTAGAGAATTCTCATAGCTTACAGCTGCAAGTGAATATGTTAATATGAAGTTTTTGTTTTCCTACTAGAAGGAAAGTGATTAATATAATGAGATGATTTTGAGAACTTCCACGCTCAGTTGCTCATTTCTCATTGAATGCAACTAACAATGTAGTATTGCAATTTTTCCATTGAATTGTATGTGGGTTTTTTCTTTTTTTTTTTTTTTTCATTTTGGTTCAACAAGCTTTCCCTTTCCGTTTAACTTTGTTGTCTTGATTTCTTAGCAAGACTTTCCTCATTGCTGTTCAAAAGTCAGATATTTTCCACATATCCCTTTTTAAAATAAAATTCCATTCTGAAAATAGATAAATATTAATATAATTTGTTTCTCTTGTGGTGTTTAAAGAAAATTACAACTTTCCAGTCTAATTATATATAAAAAGCCTCTTAAATAATAGACTAAATTATGCAGTACATCAGAAGCAGAATTTAAAAATGCTGTGACCGAGTTTTATCATAAAGCATAGAACAAAAAAAGGAGTTATTTAAAGTATATGGCTGTTTACTTAACCAAATTCCTAAAAAAATAGCCCCACAGCAAATTCACAAAATATTTAATATACTGTTATGAAGAATAATAATAATAGGAAGAATATGTTGAAAATTAATGGCAAACTCTTCAGATTGCTTGTAGATACACAAAAGAAATATAATAAAATCAGACAGATAATGCCCTATGTTTTGCTGGTGGGTTTTCTTTTTTGTCTAATTATATAGAAATAAAAACATTTCCTTTATTTTGTAAATTTTGGTTTGGTGTAGGGCTTGGAAAAAGGAGAATACCATCAGGCTACTGGAATTGGTTTTTTATTCAAACAACGTATGAAACAATGTAATTGCAACATTTAAGCTTTTAGATGTAGAGCAATTAATAGAAGAAATGTCTTGTAAGAGGAAAATTATGGCAAGCTCTACCAGGCTAAACAGAATTCAGAGGGCAATGCAAAACTGAACATGAAGAGAAGGTGCCAAACAACTGCTACATGATATTTCTATGGAAAATAAACCAGGTAAACACTGTTAAACAGATGTGTAACTAATGAAAAGCTTTAGTACTGATTTAAAAATGAAGGCAACACGGAAGGGAATGGTTCTGATATGGATAACAAGATAACTCGTTTGTTATTTTATTAAATAGATAGGTGATACAGACTTGGTGGCAACAAAAAGGTACAGTATTTTTTTTTATCTGAGAATTTGATATGCACATTTTCACACTAGTTTATTTTAAGTCAATAAAAAAATAAAAAGAAATGCTAGTGATTTAGCAATGTTTAAATAAATAAAAGCTTTTCCAAAGAAACTACACTACATTTCAAAATATTATACCCTCCTCAATTTTGGCACTTATCTTACAAAATGCAATCTCAGATTTTCAGACTGCACTTGAAGATAAAATTATTAAGGCTGAAAAGATAGCGTAAGGTCTCAAGGCTCTTATATTTATACTGATTTATAAGTTGCAGCCATTTGTCAGCCAGGGACTTCTGTTCATGAATTTTACACTAGGGAGCTGTTACATACAGAACAGAACTAACATATAAGCAGGGTATTTAAACTTCAGTACTCCTGTTCCCTTCTGACTTTTGGAAGCACAGCCAAGAGGACTATTAGTTTTCCTTGCTCTTTTCAGCATCAGAGCTCATGTATCATGGCCTGGCTTCAGGAAAAGTAGGAGTCTACTGAACTCTACCCACTCCACTGAACACAGAAATTTAACTCTGTTTTTTCAGTGAAGCTAAAAGAGACCATGCAAAGTTCTTAGACACAAGTTTTTTATGTTCATATTGCCTTAGAAAAACTGAAGCTGTCTTGAAGCTCATTTAGTTCAAATGCTGGTTTTAATGACTCAGGTGGGTAGGTGGTGATTTCTCAATGCCAAGAAATTTTCCCAGTATCTATGCCTTTTATGACTTAGTTCCCTATCCGGTTAGACTCTAGGTTTTATTTGATTTCTGTATCATTCTGTGGATCTTAGCTTCTTAAATCCCCTCCAATCTTCGTGCTTATGAGTTCAGTACTACCTGGTATCTTTCTTTTATCTGTAGGAAAATCTGCAGGGTTATGAAATCCCATCATCTCATATCAGATGGATTGTGTTTCTACCTTCAAGAATATTATTTTCTGAATTTATTCAGGAGCAATTTCAATATGTTCTTTACCATGCCAACATTTTCTCTATATTATATCTCTTTACCTTTTCTGATATTTTCGTCCTGGAGATATTTATAGAAAGCTCTCATATTCCTTCCATATTTTGTTTTCCATTCAGGTTTTTTTCTGCTAGACTAAACAAGGAAAAGCTCCTGTAGTCTCCTATTGTAAAACAGAATTCTCCATTCCTCTCATTAGTTTACTCATTGTCTGTATTTGTTTTATTCTGATTTCATGCTTCTTGACCACAAAAACTTATAAAAGAAGGAATGTTTTAGTCACAGTATATAAGCCATCAAGCAAAAAATCATATGGAACATTCCTAATTCAAGTAATAAATAAGAATGGAATCTTTCTTTCTTGGAGGTATGGATTTAGGTGATTTATAGTCATTCTCTTATCTCTTCTTTTTGTCTTTACTTTGCTTGTTCTACATAGTAAGGTTTTTGTTAATCTGAATTTTTTTTCTAATCTGTGTTTCAGTGACATTCACCTGCATAGACTACTATTAAATTTATCCTCTCATATGTGTTCTTAATCATTTAATTTCATCCCTATGACATTGATTCATACAGAGTGTTTGTTCTGGCTAAATCTGAAATCCTTAAAAATCTAATTACGCTTTAATAAATTTCCCAATTGGAGAGATTTGTCATTTTCCTGGGGATGTTTATCAACACTGACAAATCCAGATGATGAACTCTTGTTGGGGCTTTTGTTTATTCCTCATCAAAAGAAGTGTAAAGAAGAAAATTATTTTTCTCTCATTTTGTGCTGTTGTTAGTTATGAATACTTTAAAAATACACTGTCATGATTTTCTGCTTAATTTAGTTAGCCTATTTTTACCCTTGTATTCAATATTATTCTTTTTTTTTTACTTTCCACTTCATCATTTATGTAAAAAAAAGATAAGGAGAAAAAAAGAAATTGGATGTAAGAAAAAATTTCATAATATGAAAGCCTACATTTGAGACAGAAATCAGCATAATTTTAAACTATATCCTTCTGCAGGCAAGTCTGCACTAAAGTTAAACTACTTTAGCAAAACCACTTCTGGTGGCTCTTTGCAGGTCACAGAGTACTTTCAGATGTTTTTTTCAGCATTTCTATGCAATGTGCTGCTGACATGGCACCAAGTCTGTTGCCTGTATTAGAAATATCAGCAGTTTTATTTTCCTATTTTACTGTAAAAAATAAGGTAACATGAGTTGTAGAAGATGGAAAGTTTGCATAATCGTTTTTGAACTTCTAAATTAAGAACATGTCTACTGGACACTACTTAGATGCCAGCCATGTGTTGGCCTTTCCAATTTGTCAGGACACCTTTTTTATTGCTTGCTACTATATTGAAATATACAGAACGCCAAAGCACCGCAGGTAAAATAAGTACGTGTGTAATAATAGTTTGTTAAAAACGTGTCAAAATGAGAAAGAAGAGCTAAAAAGCCAAAAATTATTGTTCAGGATAGCATCAGCACTTTGATAAATACTATGGGTATGTAGGTTTTAACTTTCTCATTTAGCTCAAAAATGTCATTAGTTCATAATAGTCATGATATATTCATGAATATTCATAACTTATATATGATTCTATTTACATTTTTCTTTTTTCTTTCTCCAGTGATCATCTGTACCTTATTTTCAGAAATATTTTATCTGAAACTTTAAAAAAAATAAGTGATGTTTTGCTAATTCACAATATGAAACATGGATTTTTTCTATGAAGAAAGAATCTGCATAAATTCTAATAACCTAGTTTACTAAAGTTATCAGAACAGTAGAAAGAAAAGAATTTTTATCCTTTATAATATTTAACTGTGATTAACACAATTCCCAAAGAATTTTTATCCCCTTAATACTAAACTAGTATCACCTAAATTGTGAAATAATTACATGTGTAGAAGCAAATCGATTAAATTCTTTACATCAGGTCAGTCTATTATTTGATACAGAATATGCAATATCAAATATTATACATATTTGTTCCAGTGAAAGGTAAGCCATTTCAAGAAAGATAAGAAAAGTGTAAAACATGTGGAAAGAGAATAATAAGGAAAAATTTACACAAAATATTACTCTGTATTATTTATTTTTATATTGCGTTTTGATTGCTACATATATGTGTTAGATGCTACATGTGAGGAATAGAAATACATTACTATGCCAAAAGCAGAAAACAAGGGGCCTCAAGTACATCTGTATTGCTTTTTGACTGGTATGGCTTATTTACAAGCATTGCTCTCTAGATGTGCTATCACTTACAAACCAATGATTTAACTCCACAAGTCAATGAAGCTCAAGAAATTAAAGACTCTTGTCCACTATGTTTTTGCCACTGGGTAAAAGTTTCAGCTGATTGTCTTTAAGTAGCATATTTATTACAGTTATGCTGAGAGATTATTCAGAGCTTTTTAGTCCTGGTCATCGACTGGGGATAATATAAGTACTTAGACCAGAGATTGTTCTGTTTTTTTGGACAAATATTAATGAGCAATCTTTTGTGATGTTGTCTATACAGATAGAAAAAATGTAGAAAATAAAAAGAAAAGCAAAGACAGATGAAGTATTTTGACTCTTTTCTTAATGAGAGAACAGAAAACTTAGAAGACTTATTTCCAAGAATTTTTCACCGGACTTGAGTTTCCAATGGGGTATCACAAAGATGAGCACAATGCTTCATCTGTTTGGCTTTTTATAGTTGTCTACAAATAAATATGATGTTTCTACTGAAAAGAAATGGGCATGATAAGAGAAAAAAAATTAAGAAGATACTATTGAAAGGGAATCAGACTCCAGGACAGTCTGATATTCTTACCTTATTCAAGCAAAATATGTGTTAATGCAGTTATGTACAAGCTAATACATCTACATCTGAGGACACAGGTCCTATTGACTTTATGGGAGATTTTTAAGGAGCAGTGCTGCCAGTACAGTGCTGTAGCCAGAAAAGCTATTGCAATCTCTGCACACATATAGAGGCAGAGTGAGCAGGAAAGGAATGTCACTGCTGTGACAAGGCAAGGGAATGGTTGGAGCTCTCAATGCAGATATCTACTCTTAATATGGAAGCTGAACAACTGGAAAGCTAAGAGGACAAAGTATAACATGCAGATGGACAAAATACTTTATGCTAAAAAACGTAATGTTTGCCACACCATCGATAGTTTTTCTGCCTAGTTTACTCTAGTCTGTATTGTGGTATCAACTATCTTGTCATGTGGGAAGGCTGAAGCAGAAACACAACATGCACTGAGTTTCAGAATTCTAATTTACTTAACCTAATTATGTTGTCATTCATAATGTTTTATGTATGACTGGTGTTTCTTCAGCAGAGAAATGTGGTGAGGAGTGAATAAAAAGTAGGTTTACTCCTTCACTCAAGGGGAAGGGTCCATGTTGTCATTCAAGTAATAATATCAATCACCTGAGGTCCTCAGCCCATGCAGACTAAAATAGATCTGTGTGCTATTTTTTTTCCATTCCCAGACTGGTTGTAACTGTTATATCTTCTTGCTGCTTAATTGATTTTCACCACATAAGAAGTTCACATCAGAAACAGAACACATCAGTTCATGCTTTTGACAGGCCTGAGCACATGTATTACGTAGGTGGTGTTGGTTTTACTATTAATATCAATGTCATCCAGTATGGTATGATGTGAGGCATATCTCCTGCATATTTTTAGATAAATAAGCAAGTTGCACTGACACATTCTTAATTAACATTTCCTTTCAGTGAAAGATTTTTCTAAATATTTAAACCAAACAGTAAATTATATTGTGAAAAGATTTTTTCAATGATATTATAACATTTTTTGACTCAAAATTAAAATATTTTTATTGAATATCCCAGCTTTGGCAAGTTAGCAATCAGAAATCAAATTGAAGCAGGACTGGTTCACTAGTAGCTTGTAGTAACTAAAGATTTTTATACCTTTGAGCACATAGATCATCAATATGTCAAGAGTGGCAGCTGTGTGGCAGCACTCTGATGTGTTGGCCCAGCAAAGATTCGGTGCTCTGAGGTAAGTTGCACACTAACTTTGCATAGGGCTGTAGGTTGTGCAGAGATGCATCAATCAGGCAGAGGTAAAGCTAACTATCTGGTTTTGCTGATATCGTTTTGTAAATTATTCTTGATCAAACTCACAGCCAAATATATATTTCCTGGTAATGGGAACTGAAAAGAGTTTTAAAAAGGGAAAAACAAAACAGTAGATTATAAGCAATGGTTAGTTGTCTCTACAACTCTTAGAGGATCTCAGTGGAATAATTGCTCAGCTTGATACTTAATGTCTTCTTCCCATGAACTGTCTTGCCTAGAGGAAGGTATTGATGCTACATGAATATTTAAGAAGGAAAGTCATTGCTCTTGGGTATTGCAGGAATTTTTTACTAGACCTCCATTGACTGTAACAGGAGATGAAATGGCTAGTTACCAAGTAGATACATATATTTAGATACCTAAATGTCTTTGCAATTTGCAAGTGAAGTGCAAAAGTCCAAGGGTTCATATCAATTGTACAACCATAACTCCTGTGCTAGTTGAGGTTATTAGAGGAATCTTATTTGACATTCAGCTGCTGACTGAAATGGGAGCTGATCCTCTGCATCTATGGGTCCTGTGGTGTATCTTCCAGACACAGCCTTACATAAAGGTCTCAAACATCCTCTGCATCTTAAGTTAAACTAAACACCTATTGCTAAGCAACTAAGCTGAATCCTTTTTTTTTTTTAAACACTGAAAGTTAGGTAGTATGCAAACCAATTTTAGTCATGAATACTCAGGAACAAAAGGAAGATGAGGAAATGAGAAAAAGATCTCAAAAATGTAAGAAGATATACTTTTACTATGCCTTGTGAGGATATAATTGAGACCCTGATATTAGCTCAGTTAGTCAGAGCATGGTGCTAATAATGCCATGGTCATGGGTTAAATCCACATGCAGGCTATTCACTTAAGAACTGGACTCTGTGCACCTTGTGGGTTCTTTTCAACTCAGAATAATCTGTGACAACTCTCCTGTTGTCAGGTTTTGTGCATTGTTTTCTGAGGAAATTAAAAAAAAAAAAAAACAAACAAAAAAAATGAAATTTAGAAAAAGAGTGCATTAGACTAATTCTTACTAATCAACTATTGAATTGGAATAAAAGGGTGAAAAACTTGTAACTCCAATAAGCACAAAAGAAAATATTATACAAGTATTAATGATTTTCAGCTTGAGTGGAAAGTATATTTTGTTGTCAAACCTATGTAACGTTTTCATCCATCTGCCTGTCTGAAGTACTGCAAGGTAGAAATTGTTCCATGAACTTACTGGTGATTTAATGTTCAATGTTTTTGTCCCCATTCCCCAAATTTTACAAATATACAGGAAAAGCACTGCGGAAAATTTGGAACACTTTTCTAACATACTTTGCTGAAAGAATAAAATGACTTATATATTGATTAAAAGTTCATAAGCAAATGAAACACAGATTTAAATTAATACCATATTCTCTCAAAAACATTTTTTTTCAACAAAACTTTTCTTTGGTGTCTATGGTGTGAAAATTTGCCACTGATTTTTATGTGAATTTTTCAGTTTTAAAGTGTAGGACACTAAGAGTCTAGGAAAGAACACTGTGCTGGGATAGACAATGTTTTGCATAGTAGCTTAAATGAGACTGTGTTTTGGATTAGGGATATAAACTGTTGATAAAACAAAGATGCTTTAGTTACTGCTAAGCAATGCTCACAGAGAGTAAAAGCCTTTTCTGCTTCTCTTTGATCATCTTTGTGATGTCCCTTTGGACTATCTCCAGCTTGTCCTTGTCTCTTTTGAATTGAATTGTGTTGACAGTAACAGGACTCAATAATCCAGGTGCAGCCTGACAACTGCAGAGTAGACTGGCATGATCATGTCTCTGTATCTGCTAGTAGTGCCCCTATGGATACAGCCCTGGATCTAATTTGAGACAAAACATGCTAACATGCTTATGCCTGGTCTTTCACACTACCATGCTCCAGACAACCTCAGAACACTGCCTGGTGAGCCCTTCTGACACTCTGGAGACCTCCAGTTCATGGTTAGTCTTGTATGGACAACACCCAGCTTGAGTGACTATAGAGGCTGTGGCCTAAGACCACAGGTGAGCAAAACAAGCAGCACCCTGGCAGAGTGGACTGTGCTTCATGTGTGTCCTGATGTTACTCCCTGTTTGGTTTGTTTTTTTATTCAATAACATAATTTCCTTCCCTAATCAATGCTGTACATTTTTTTGTCAAACTTCTGCATTTCAGCAGGATAATGTCATTCTAATCACTATGGGTAGCTGAATTTGAAGTTTCCTGTACTTTCATTATTAATTACATGTAAATGTCATTTAAAATGAAAAGTGGAAATATAGGAGAGAAGTGGGAGCTCACCTGCCTTAATTATATTTATAATCATTATTATTCAGGGAACAGCTACACTGGAAGAGCTTTCAGGATACAGTGTAGCTGTAGCTCAGACTTTTTTTTAAAAATTGTCCTGGCATCAGGCTGAGATACACACACACATACACAAATAAAAATGCTTGCAAGGTGTATAGTTGATCTCATATTTTGAATCCTATTGATAAAAGCAATTTAGGGTAAAACCAAAACAAAGAGAGAGTCAGAGATGGAAAGGGAAAGGGAAAGGGAAAGGGAAAGGGAAAGGGAAAGGGAAAGGGAAAGGGAAAGGGAAAGGGAAAGATATCCCCAGTAGACACCAAGGAATTGGAGTGACAGGGGTCTCCCATATGAGAATAGTCCTCTGGAGGTTCTCTCTAGTGGAGCAGGTGGCTCTCTCACAGTACTTTTCTGATAGTACTTACATAGCTTCTGCAGGAATAGGCTCAAAATCCCTGTCAGTTTTTCCTCATTATGATGCTATTAGTGCTGACTGGAGAAGGTTTTGATCAGATGCAGAAATTGCACTCTGATTTGGTGCTAAGCTCTGTGCATATATATTACTGGTATGCTTATCACATATTTAGCTGACAATTATCTACATTGTCATCCATCAAGACTTGATTTTCCTCTAGGACAAGATAAAATCTACAAAAAAATAAAACAAAAAGGGGAGTATAAAAATGAAGGTTTATGATAAAAATCCTCATCCCAGCGACAGACACTTTTCAAAATAATAATAATGTACTTACCTTTTTCAAGTGTAAGTACAGAAAAAGAGCAATAAAAGAATAATTGCATGGCAGTATTACCAAAGGGAAAAAAAATAGTGATACAATAAGTTAGTTGAAAACTTACTCAGTTTCAAATCAAAGGGAGATTGCAGGAGTGAAAGTGAAGGCCTCCAAGTAACCGAGAGAAGCCTCTTAATATTGCAAAGCTTAAAGCATTTAAAGCACAGTGTAACACAAGAAATCAAAAGGAGAATATTCAAATTACAGGATTTAATCCCTTCTTTCAATCATAAGAATAAACCAGTGAAAATGCAGGACATCCGGATTAAATTTTGGAATCACCAAAGAATTCACAGTCAGATAGGGAATCCAATTCTCTGAATTTGTTAAAATGGAGAATGTTTTTTTGGTCATTTGGTGGTGATTGAGAAAACACAGGAAGCAAAGAAACAAACCTGTTTCTGTCATGGAAATTATCTTCCCCGAACATCATTTGCAAACATGAGCTCAAAGCAGAGTTAACATTTCTGCTCCCAGGCAATTCTATACTTTTAATTCCATCTTTGCTTAAACAAAATATCCTTTGGATGCAGATTTCTTACTCATGCCCTTTATATTTAAATTATAATTCTAGAAGCACTAACATTTCAGGGCAATTTAGAACTCAAATAGAGTTCATCAATACAGGACAGAATAGGAAAGAAGGTAAGAGACTGAAGAGAACAAGAAGCTGAGATCAGTTACATGAACATATATTTAAAGTTTTCCTTTAAATACTGGTTTTGATTTTACTTATCCAAATCTGTTACTGTGTTTAAGAATTTGTGAGAATAAAACCATGTTACCAGTTAGATCGCTGGCAATATAAGACAATAAGACTGTGTAAGTCAGGAATTAAAATAAAAAAGAAAAATGGAGAGTACCCAATTTCAGAGTATGCAGCAGAGAATTTTAATTCAATGTATGTAGCTTTGGATGAAAAAAAAATGGGGATTTTTTTTGTTTGTTCAGTAGTTTAATTAGATTTGGAGGACGGAACTTCTCCTGGACGAGGCAGCAGCTAGCTGCTGGATTTGTCACTTGATTCATTGTTCTTTAACTCATGGTACAAAAATCCTATATACAGTACAGATGCCTCTTTCTGTACATATTCCTTATTATTAGAAGCTCCTCTTGGTTCATTACAACAGGATCTGGTTGCACAGCTGCAGTCTAACTATTGTAACAGACCCTGTATTAGAAAGAATGTGTGATATATGCTTCAGGCCTATTGTACAACAGCTCCTTTTGAGTCAAAAATAAAACATGGTAAAAATGACAGCTAAGCTACAAAAATATTAACTGCCTTGCTTTTCTTAAAGAAACTTTAAATTTAATCCACATTCAGTTACTGAGCCAAATCATCATGTTTTAAAAATACATTATAATGCAGTACGTGGAAAACATTTCATATCAAAAGCTTAATACATCAAGCTGCAAGGCTGGTTTCAGATGAATTACACCTGAAATATTTTAGGCAGCTGCTAGGATTTAAAAGCAACATTTTAATATAGTGATGTATGACCCACTCTAACCACTGCCTTTCACAGTACATTAAAAAGCTGAATAAAAGCATTAAATAGCTTTTTTATTTTATTTTCTTTTTTTTAAGAAGCATAAGACCTAGTGCTTTTTACTATTCTGTCTTTAAATTCACTGACAAAGTTATAAAGCACACTAAATTTGTCAGTACCATAAAAGCCATGTTGTTACCATAAAAGCTTGGCTATTTTAGACAAAGTTATAAATTCTTTTCTCTGGAGCTATGCAACAAATACCCTCATTTTCCATTGAATGAGAGTCTGTGTGTCAACAATATCAACTCATAAAATCCCTTACAGTTAGATATTGTTAAAAAGTAGATGAAATGTAATAATGCCCTGTGCTGCACCTTACAGTTTTCCAGAGCTGTTTGCAGGAAACCCTCAAAGGCTGCTTTGAAGGAACTGAGGTATGAACAGAAGGCAAGTGGACAGAGGCAGAGAGACCACAGGCATTTTCACTCAGGGTAATAGTGTAAGCATTCCTGATCATGGGGAGGTACTGAAAGGACTGGAGGAGCAGTGCCTAGGACTCTTCAGATGAGGAGAAACCCACCATTTACAGTGGAAGATTAGGAAAGCATGGAAAAGTTTAGGAGGACTGGTATGAAGAAAATGATAAATAGTAAAAAGGGGTCCCTGTAAAAGCACTCTGTGGTCAGCAGGAGCGAGGGCTTCCCAGTGGTGAAAGGGTGACTCTTGAACTCAGGGCTGAGATTAAAAAAGTGGAAGCAACTATCAGTTGTGAGGATGGAAAGGTTTGAAGAACAGAGAATTTTGATGAGATGAGGAAGAGATAGGGTATGGGTTAATAAAAGACCAGGAAGACATAGTAAGTCAGAACATCTGGGAAGTTAAAACAACAAGGAAGTGGTGAAGATTGGTTCTGTAATCAATGCTAGTGATTCTAACTACACTTTTTGGCTTAGGAAAGAAAATACTTGTAGACAGTAATTTATCTCTTGCTGATGTTGATTCAGTTGTCTGCACATACCACATAGACATCTATTGATACTTGAGACGTGCTGGATGATCTGAGATATCCAGCATGTCTCAAGTGGTGGCACAAAAGAACAGGCATACAAAAGCATTTTTGAAGTGTCAGCTACAGACCATATGGAATGCTACTGGAAACCTCACAAAGCAGGAGATGTGTATGCATGGTGGTTAAACCCGGTTGACATGCTTACTTTTGGGAGGCCTGACCCCATGACACCAGGAGAAGTACACCAGTTGTTAGATGCTTAGAAACCTCAATTACACTGCAGCAGCCTGTTTTGTCCAGTTAATAAAGTGGTTTTAGGATAACAGCTCAGATTTTACATAATAGATATCTAAAGCCAAGTAACATAAAACCTACTCTTGTATCATGCTGCAAGGAGACACCTTCCAGCTCTCATTACTATCTAGACACATGGAAGGAATTAAATTAATAGTCCTTGGTTGTAGGGATAGCTCTATGCAACCAGGGAAAATTCTAACTTATTAGAAAATTAGCACTATGCTTTATCATTTGTGCTACATTTTTTTCTTTCTTTTAATGTTAGGAGTGGGCTTCTTCACCATGAAAAATGTTTTAAGTCCCAAAATGAAGGGTCTGGCCCTCATTCAAAACTTCCATTTGTTTCATCTAACCACTTAAACACTTGGTTAGCTTTCAGCAAATGTCTGAATCCTGCCAATAAAAGATAACCCTAAAAGTAAGTGAATAAATCACTAAAATGGAGTAAAGAAACTCTTTCTTATTCCCACTAAAAGGGAAGTAAAATTCCCAAATTAATTTTAAATTTAATCCTCCTTAGTGGAATATTTGCATACCTTCAGGAACAGAAACATAAAGGCACTTTAATGTGATTAATTCTACTTCATTCCCTCAGATGTCTTGCTTAAGAAAACTGCATGGCACATGGCTCAAAATGTAATTCACTTCCCAAACTTTATTGATAATCATTGTCCATAGTTATATGTTCACAATCACATATTTAGACACACAGAGCTGGCATGTTTTCTTCAACTTGGCTAATGTACAAATAATAGATTTTGATTTTTTATGTACAATATGTTAACCCACCAATCCCAAGTATGCAAAGGAGGACAACAGACCAAGTAGCAGAATATCATCAAAACCAAAGTTAAACATTAAAACACTTCCAGCGCTAAATTAGCAGTTTCAGGAAATCCTTCCTAACCCACAGACCAAATGTTAGCTCCTGCAAAGCAAAGTGAGTATGTTCACCTTACATAAAACCTGACTTTACATGTCTTCTAAGTATCTTGGTGTACCCTAGTGGCCCTAGTGTGTGTATCACATACCTATTGCTGTATGGGTGAGGGAGTGAGCATAGAGAAGATTTTGAGGGTGTGCAGCACACAAGCATAGGACATAGAAAAACATACCATAATGGTATTATTTTCACCCTTTCATAGGTAATTTTCTCCATAATGAGGTATCTTTAGGACTTTCTATTTTACTGAACCTTGAACCTGTGTTTTGCTTTCTAGTGACTTATTCAGGGTACTCCAAAAAAGGGCGAAGAACAAACTGACAGTCAAACAGAATAGATGATGATGTCCCTACTCTCATTATTTTAAACCATAAAAAGAGCTAAAGGAATCTGGGATGTTGTCTCATCCATCTGCTTTTTTTTTTCATCTGATAGAGACCTGTCTAAGCCTATACCATATTAAACATTTACAAAAGCCAATTGAAAAAGAGAGGCCGTCTTTGGGAGCAAACAGTCTCATCTTAGTCATAACTTATCTTCAGGAACAGCCTCTCCCACTCATCCATATATGAAATAAGGACATTCTTAAAATTTAGAATCAGGTCCTCATTTTAAAGCTTGTGTGAATTACTTTAAATTAAAGGACCATTTCTATATTTATAAATAGATGCACACTTATGTATGATATATATAAGATATACTGAACATTAAATATCTAATTAGTTTATTTATATACAAATATGTCTTTTCCAACAAAATCTCCTGAGGTCAAAGTGCTCAGCACAGATCATGTTTATAAGTAATTGTGAATATTTTAAGCTTGCTTGTGAATGCTTCAACCAAGCTTGTTGCTTCCTTTAAAGATGTGGAAATTAGAGGTTTTAAGCTTTAATGTGAGAAGCAAGTGCAAGCAGAAGTCCAACATGTGCTCTAATGTCCATATTCCCATATGCTTCAGAAAACAGAAGATATTCTTGGACAACATGGTAATGCAGAAAAAAGAATGTGTCTGAGTGTCTCAAAAAGTTTTTCACAGATTAAGCAGTCCTAAGAAGTCTAAATGTTGCAAGAACTGAATCAAATATAAATATAACAATATATATAAATATTGGATGGCTACTGGGAAAAAAAATCAGTTTATTCTTTGGAAAGTAAGTTATTAATAGAAATTAAAGGAAATTAAGGACAGAGTACACCTAATTACATTTTTTATACTCTGCAGCTGTTTTTGCCTTTTTATAATTCTGGCTAGAAAATTAAGAGTATTCCTCCACACAAACTTATATTTTAAGAAGTTAGAGATTCATAACAGAACTAGCCACTTCAGGTTGTATTTATAGTCAAACAGAAATTAAGATTCTAAAATAGACCATTAAGACAAACCACAATATTTTTCCAGGTGCATACTTTTCTGCATTGACTAGAGAGCCTAAAATAGTTACTTCTAATTTCAATATTTAGTTATTTTTTATTTTTAGTTCAGTCTTCTGATCTTCTGATTAGTGAATGCAAATGCTAGGAAATATAGAAAGAAAAAGTAATGGGACTGGACAAGGATAATGGGAAGGGAAAATCATTGTGGAGGTAAACAGAGCAGTGAAATAGAAAGACATGATATAGAGGGGAAAGAGGCTGCTACAAGGACATGACAAAAGAAATACTGGTTTCGTATTTTGTTTGCCTTTTTTTCTATGTATTGCACCCTGTCATCTCTCTCATACTGGCATTTTTTCTGGTGTTTATATGGAAAGGTGACAAGAAGGTGAAACATTTCATACTGTTCTATAAGGCTCAAAGCTCAAAATGTTCATATGTGTCAGAAAGTGTCAAACTCATCAAGTTCAACATTTGGGGGAAAAATCTGAAACATGCTATCACAAAAACCTCAGCTGCATGTGGATTTTTATTCTTTTTTTTTAGACACTTTTAAAATTCAGCCGTACTGCAGCTGTGTGGATTTCTTCTCCCGTGGGAAAAGGCAAACCCATTCATGGGATTGTCTTTCCTTAAGGACCAGGGTGTACTTGGTGGATAATGAAGAAGAATAGGGAGACTCAGTGTGTACCTCAAGGAGTTTAAACCTTGGGGGGGAAATAATCTGAGGTGTAAGTTGTATGTTGCAGGAAGTAAAGCAGCAGGAAGATATGAACTGACAAAGGCTGAATTTTGAGAGGAGCAAGGAGAGTGCAGCAATGACCTGAGCTGGGCCAGTGTCAGTGCCCAATGATTGATTGTGCTGTTCCTCCTGTCTTGAGTATCCATTCTGGTGAAATGAAGCCCAAGTCATGGATCTGGAGGGGTGGAGGAAGCCCATGAAATGGGAAAATAATACCTATTTGTGAAAGGACAGGGTATAGGAGTTAATGAAAATGTATCTGTATGTTGGGTATTAAAATGGTTTAAGGATGCAGTTTAAGTTGTATGAATTAGTAAGAAGGGATTTCAGTAATAAGAAATAAATACAGTGGAATAGTTAGAAGATATATAAATTGTGTAGAATCTGAGTATGAAACAAATGGTGTGGAATAAGGGGTGGAGACTGTATTGAGTCTGGCTGGGTTGGAGCTCATTTTCCCTTAGCAGCCCTCACAGTGCTGGGCTTTGCCCTGACAGCTGGAAAGGTGTTGATAGCATCCCAGTGTTTTGTCCACAGCTGAGTAGCTGAGTAGCACTGGCACAGCATCAGCCCTGGCTCTCAACTTTGCCCCTCCATCCAGGGATGGGCAAGATCCTGGGAGGGGACACAACCAGGGCAGGTGAACCAAATTAACCAAAGGGATTTCCCATACCATATGATGTCAACTCAGATATAAAAGCTAAGGGAACGAGAAGGAGAGGGTGGAAATTTGTTATGTACAATGTTTTCTTTCCCGAGCAACTGCTACACATGCTGAAACCCTGCTTCCTGGGAAGTGGCTAAACATCTCTTGCTGATGGGAAGTAGAGAAGGAACCTCTTTTTTTCCTTCTCTTTGCTTGTGTATGCAGAAACTTGCACTTTTACTTTAGTAAGCTGCCTTATCTCAACCTACGACTGGTTTTGCACCTTATTTTCTCTCCCCTGTCCATCTGGGAAGGGAAGTGATGGAGCAGCTTGGTGGGTACCTGGTGTCCAGACAAGGTCAACACAACAAACCTAAATATGTCTAAATTTCAATGATCTGCAAGTCAGTAGTAGCGATGTCTACTCCAAGAGATGTGAGATGCTATATTTTGGCAAAATAGGAAAACCTACTGTATTTCACAATCAGAAAAGTTTTAATTTCAAAAACTAAAAAAAAAATAGTAAATTATGTTTTACATGAGGTAAGTATAGAAAAGCTAATCTTGAAAAATCTACAGGTTCCAGCTGCAGAGATTCTGAAGCTCCATCTCTTTCTAGTATTTCACATAAATGATAAAAACACCTGGTATTATGAGAGACCAATTAAACCAATTCTGTGGAATCGCAACCAGATTTCCTGCCCTAAAATAACTAAAATTCATCTTTAGACAATATGTATGAACTATCTATACCAATGAATCAAAAGGAGAAAATTAAAGAAAATTATCTTTTCAATCTATCTTTTAGTAGAAAGGGACTTAATTCTGGCAAACCAAAAAAGACACTCAAATGAACAATTTCAAGCTCTTCTCTCCTTTCTCTCCTTTTTACTTCACTGAGCACTGATTTAGCTTCAGTGAAAGTATCATTGAAATAATGAGTGAAATTATCACTGACTGAATCGCTCTTTCTGAAGATCGTTATGACCATATTTTATCAAAATCACAGAATCATTATCCAGGCCTCATTATCTGTCACCACTTTCACCTGTGCTAGTTCAGTTCTTCTTTTGTTGGGACTTGAGTCATTCTCTCTCCTTTCTAACAGTTTATCTCTGTATGCCCAGGGTCAGGACCTTGGAATAGCCAAGGTGCCTAATCTTGGTTTAGACTGATGTAAAGAAAAAGTCAGAAAAAGCTTCACCAGTGGCCTTCCCCATCACCCCCAGTTACTCTTTTTTGTAAGTGCATTTAAGGTCAGGCCCTCATTCTTGGTCTTTGATTTAGCTAAACTGCACACATGCTTTGGCTTGTTTGTATGTCTTTCACAGTTTAAAAGGTTTCTCCATAAATCCTCCCCATTGATCACAAAGATGATAGAAAGTGGACATAATTCCACAATCCATGCTTTATCCATTGGATTTCTTTTTAAATGCATATTTTTCCCATTTATAGAAAACTCATCAAAATTTAGACCATTTGCTTGCTAAACTGTTTACCTAATAAATTATGAGTTGTTCACAAAATTTCTTTGTCTGTCATCATCTTTAAACATGCAGACAATAATTTTAAACAGTAGGTCCTGTTTGGTGACGAAATACTGTATATGTTACCATCTGCAAACCATTAAAAATAAAGAAATTTGCAGCTGTAACTGAGTGAATAGATCAAAAATAGAAATCAAAACTCAATCCAATAGTCTAGCATGGCACTAGTAAACTCAGAGGTCCTGTGGTAATCTGACTTGATCATTCCTGAAAGAATTGTCTCCCATGTGTTCAGTATAATGTCTGCCACTCCCTGATGGATGTTCAGGTTATTGAGGACAACCCAAATACCCCATTATGCTTACAATTAGGCAATTGTGTCTAGTTCAAGATTTCTGATTTCCTGTTGTAGCCCACTCTATAACTCTGTTTAGTTGTTCACAAGGTGTCTGGTGCCTTTTGAGATATCTTAGATTTTCCTCAACCTCTCATTTGTAAATAGGACACAAGTTTGCCATTGATCATATTGCATCTGTCTTGGATTTACTAGGGCATCTCAAATGGTTGAAAATGTTTCTGGTCTGAGCAGCTCCCGAGCCATGACTATTGGAAGTTTCAATCCTAAATTCAGATGCAGAGTATTGCATTCAGACACCTAAATTAAAGCAATGTGCAACCTGGGCATGAACACTACCCCTAATGTTACCTGAAATTTATCTTACCTTCATGCCCACCTAGAATTTCAGGAATGGGATTTATTGTTGTGTAAGCCTCTCCTAATCTTTCTTTTACTCATCTTCCCTTCTTTCCAAATCATGTGATACCACTGGGAACAGAAAGTTAGTTCAGTTAAAAAAAGACTTTTACCCTCTCATGCTTATATTTGTTTCTGTTACTAGAAGAATATGTTTGCTTTAATATAGTTCCTTGATCAAGTCAGAGAAGAATTTTGGTCTTCACTGAATCTCAAGTATTCTTCAGAGACAAATTATCATATATAAACTAGAGGTTTGACAAAGGAAGCTAGTAAGGGTTTTATAGCAACAAGAAAACTACAACTGTAAGTAGAAAGAAATAACAGAGAATTTATTCTAAAATGTGGAATAATTCCTGTATGCAAACAGGAATAGCATGCCATTAGAATAGAAAGGCAGAACAAGTCTGGGCTTATTTTGAAAAGTTAGTATACAGAGAAAGAGGGACCTGGTGATGGACAGAAACAGGAAAGCAGATTCAGAAGCTGAATAATCCTAAAAATTACAGTCCAAAATAGCAAGACGTCCCTCTGTTGAATTACGCTGAGATGATAAAAAACCTTTATGATTAGCTGTCCAACGAAACGTCTAACAGAAATTAAAGACCTTGAAAGAAAGAACAAAACTGATGATTTAACAATGTTTCTCTCATGGAAAAAAGTGTAATACATGAAGCATTTATAGATCAAGTCATCAACCACTGGATGTCTGAGATTTCCATGTTAAAACCTGAGATTTTACTATACAATGAACTTTATTCCTGAGAATGTGATTTCAAAATATTGGTAGGAGGAAAACATTATTTTAATACTTGCTGAAGAGGGGCTCTTAGCACATCTACGCTTTATAGACTTTGTAAACGGAAAAATGGTGGAAACTGGACCCCAAGATGTCATAAATATTTCAACATGTAAACTCTTTGATGAGGTGCAATGCTTATATATTTTTAAATTGAAAATAACATTGTAAAACTGACAAGAAAAGCCATAAACAAATCAAAGCAAAACATCATAGTGTTGCATTTATCGGCAATAAGATTCAGGAAGAACTGTAGAAGAAAGTATTTTATTTCAAGCTTTAAAAACAGCAATATTTGGATTTTCCAACTAACCCAGAAAAAGATGTAAATTTTTTGAAGAATTGTAACCCAGAAAAACAAAAACTGCTTTAACAGCAAATATTTTTCATTTAGAATATAAAATATAAAGTATTTAAAGTACAGTTTGTTTTTTGGTTTTTTCATTGCTGTGCTTTATGGTTTTGGTTTGGTTACAAAAATTTCACAGTGTACCTTATTTATACACAAAATTGGTATCTGTGAACACAAGACTTAGTATGAATTTTTAAAATTTGTCTATAAATCTACTTTGTTTTTTCTCATTTATTAAAAATTTCTATGATTATCTTAAAATTTGCATGTCATTTTTAGCATACGTATTAGGGGTTTTTGACAAAAAATAAGCATCTTCTCTTTAGTTCTTCACAAAAGTCTTTGAGAGGCCAATTCTTATAATGACTTCTCTCTAGCATAATAAATAAGTAAATAAATAAAACAGTATTTTCACATTATAAGAATATACCTAATACTTGCCAACTGAAAATAATTGACTTGTTCAAACTGGTCTTGGTTCCTTCTCTATATAATGTGGAGAGAAAGTGGCATATACAGAGTGTGATTCATTTAATCCTAGAATTGATTTCTACTACCCAAATTGTGTTGCCTTTTAAAGATGTCACCACTGATCAAAAATCTTATTTGCACAGTTAGTTTGGACTAAACATCTACTTTTAGATGGTTAAATTAAGATGAGAGCAATCTCCCACTGCACTAAAGTGGTCTGAATTAATCTTAGCTAACTAAGATACTGTAACAAACAGGATAAGTTCAAATCATGTCATCGAAATCAATTAGCTTGCACTTAAATTTTAATGCATTAATCCCTTTAAAAGGAAGCGTCAAAATTCTTAATATGCACAATGGGCATACAGGTACCCTTGAAGTGGCACAACTACAATTTAAGATCTAGTTTTCTCATTAGATCTTCAAAAGCATCTGTGTTACTGCACTGAGGATTTATCCAGCTGACAACACACCAAAGATGCTGCATGGAACTCTGACCTCAACCTATGATACTGACGTTTCTTACAGTTTCTATGAGTCCTGCGTATCTCACAGGTCCACCAAGGTGATCTAAATTTGCTTAAGATGGATCCTGGGTGTCTAAGAGTTAAGCACAAATTAGGCACCTGAATAAGTTGCACTGGGTCTCTTTCTGCATCACAGCCTTTCTCTGTAGGATATGAATGCATGTCTTCCTGACACAATAAAATTATTTCAAAACTAAAGAGAACCTTAAGTCTTGGATGATAATATGATTTTCTCACTAGTTTTCTGATAATGCGTCTCACAATTCTTACCTCCCTTCTTTCCCCTAGAGTGCTTATGTAGTGCTGGTACATATATTGAGATAGCTACATAGATTTTAAATCCAAAACAGACTAGTGACATTTAGCTTTATAAGGCTAACATAAACTGTGGAATTACACTAGTTTATTCATGTGTCAGACTTCTAGGTCAGATTGACCCTAAGCCACCATTTATGGACTAGGTTTACGACCTGTTTGCAACTACCACACTGGAATATACAGAGAAGATGAAGACAGTGATATGACTAGAGGTGATAGACAAAAGTTAGAATATGGGAAATTGCAATTAGCTGTTAGGAAACTGGTTTTTACCATGAGGTAGTCAAACAGTAGAAGAGGTTTCCCAGAGAGATTGTGAAATCTCCACGCTTGGAAGTTTTCAAGATTCGTCTGGACACAACCATGGGCAGCCTGACATGATTATGTCTGTTTTGAGTATGTGTTGAACTAGGTAACCTGTTGGGGGGTCCCATTCTTTGTGAATTGTGGTACTGAAGTTCTGTGACTGTACTCTGTGTTATGCTGAAGAATTGTCCGCTCTCATTCTCTTTCTTTATTTAAAAACTTATGGTTTGGTGTCTACCTGCTTTCTTGACCTTCTTAATCTTCTGATTGTGGTAAATGATCTTGTAGTGTTAGCATTTAGCAAGTACAGAGTAGAAATCATAGAAGTATTTTTATCCCTTTCTGATTTTTTCATATCCTTCTGAAGCATGGAAAATGAATTGCCATTACCTACAGCCTTAATGAGAGTGTGATCTTCTGTCTGGTAACTTCACTAGATTTGTAATTACAGCACAGAATTTATACTCTCTGTCGCTGTCTGGCTTTGCATAAAAGATAAATCATGAAAAATTTTCATTTTTATACATTAATATTTTCTATTTTCATGTAACAATACATAATCACTAATATGATTAAATATAGAAATGTTGCTTTTACTAGAGGCAATATTTTGCTAGAAGGAGATTTTAATCTAAATACTACTTGAAAAAAGTTAGTATTTGCAATCTTTAATGTACTCTCTGTCATTCTTCTTAGTTATTTCCTAAAGTTTTGGAAGAAAATATTCTGCTATCTAATAGATTCTGGCAGCATAGGCCTTAAGAAAAATCTTAATTAACATGCTTATCATAAGCACTAAATTATTTCAGAGGAGATGGAACTAATCAATAGAGTGATGACACCACCCCAGAGGTATATAGAACAGTTGGCTCTATAAATAAAGAGACAGGGATTCCAAACCATTAAGAATGATGACCTTTTTTAACACAAATAATATCTTTAATCAGAAGATGGGAAGGTTTGCTTTTATTAATTACTTGTGGTTTCCTTAATTAATTTTATATTTGTGAACAAAGTTTTGAGTGCTAATGATGTATGTGGTTGGTATAACACAAAGTAAAATATTACCCCTACTTTGTGCTTCTATGCCCATTCACTGTTTATTTTCTGATCTTGACTGGGTATCCCATAACACACTTCTGCTGCAAAATGTCCTCCTCTGATCCTGACTCTCAGATTTTCAGTCAGACTCTTGTCCCATCCCATATGGGAGCTTGCTAGAGACAAACTGCTCCTTCACACTGAAGACAAAGCCCTCTCCACCATCTTCCCTGCCTGTCATTCCTAACAACCTCTATTTGCTCACTACACCACTCAATTTAAAATCTTAATTCATCCAACAACACTGCAGTTGTGCAGCAACACGTGGCATTCTGGTTCCTCCCACTTGTTTCCAAGGCTGTGCATATTTACATACGAATCCTTTACAAAGGCATTGTTCTGCTCTGTTTCTGCGGTTTCCTTTGTTCCTGTTGCCATGGATCTTTGGTTTTCCATGTGTGTCCACCATTTCCACACTTGACTGTAGCTTTTAATCTCTATTCCCTTTTCTTCCTAGTTTATAAGATCTCTTCACCAAGATGGCAAGCTTACTGGATCTTGTCTGCGGCCACTTTTGTCTTTCTTCAAGCTGCTGGGTGTTTTCTTCTTTTCTCCATCACTCACTTCAGTGAACTGGTAAAACTGTTAGAAGAAAATAAATGGCTTATCTTTTCCCTTTTACAGCTCTTCAGTCCTTTTGTCATTTCATTCTTAAAGCAGTCCCTTCAGAGAACTGCTAGCACTTCTTAAATAACTTCATTTTTAAGGCATCTTTGCAGTACAGAAATTGGTTATTCTCAGTAGGGACTAGCTTATTTTTCATTGTATTTGCATTTGAATAGAGGCAGCATTTGTTTAAAAAAACGTTTACTGTGAGGTCTGTGTTAACTTTTTTAGGATTTCAACTAAATGCTGAGGTAGAAAGGCAACAGAGAAATGAAAGTCTCAAATGCTGCTGGCAGCACAGCATATCAGTTAGAAAATGGAAATGGCAACTTGATGGAGAGACATACAGTCTTGTAACCTCAGCCGTGATTAACAAATTGTGTAGCAATATTCTTCAACTTGTCCTGGAATTTTTTTTTTTTTTTTTCATAAATCTATTTAAGTAGTAAGAAAAATATATTCTACTCCTTTCTTTAGTATTAGGCAAGAGAAAAGTAATTAGAAGAAGACTTACTGGATCATCAAATGATACATAAGGCACCTGTATGTCAATAGGACAATGGTGATCATTGCTCTCTGTTAGACCTTCTGAAATATCTACTAGATTACACAGAGAAGAATAAAACAAGATCAGTAATATCTCTGGTAATATCTTTTCTCTTTTCAAAAAAAAGCCAGTTTTAGTCTGAACATAAAGCATATCTGTAAACTAGTTGATATAAGTTTTAATCTATAGTGGATGCAGTATTAGGGAAATTATACTTAAAGATAAGTCACCCCAAAAACCTATTTCATCGCAGTTTAATTTAAGAATTGATATGGTAGAGCCAGTGGCAGATACAACTGTGGCAGAAAATCATATGTGAGTATTACAGTGAGCAGGATTGAATGTTGACACAAAGCAGATTTAATTTTCTCAGATCTCTTTGATGCTTACATTGTTGATGTACAGAGTAATATTCTCCTTCAAAGACTGTAAAGTAACTCCACTGTAGTAAAGATAACAAAAATATCCCAACAAAGTAGGAAAGAAATTTGAATTTTAGCGGTTTCTAAGGGGTCTACATAGAAGTATGAAAATTCATTGAGGATGTTCTATTTAAACATTATTTATAATTTAAAAAGAGATAATTAATAGCATATTACAGAGTTTCTTTATTTCCCAGTTGGATAATTCTATCACTTTAGACATGAAAGTATTCAAATTAGAGTTGTTTAGAGGACAGATGGGAGTGAGAGGAAAAAAAAGGGAGAGAGAAAAAGTAGATGGAAGAAGGCTGAAAGGAAGGCCAAACAATGTGGAAAAAATCATCAAAATAATTTGATGCTCCCTTCCACGTAGGTCTCTAATAAGGAGAGTGGTATCATAACCTGACATAACAAAGCCAGCCCGAGATAAAACTCAACCAAGGACTCAGAGAAATAGTTAGCAGCAACCATGAATGTAACCAGGACACTAGAGTCACACAGGACAACTTCCAGGATCATCTCTTTGTCCTTGGACTTTTGGCAAAATCAGCTTTGCTTTGCAGCCTGATTAGAGCCATGGTCAACATGGACCCATCTTTATGAGAAGTATGAGCCAAAATGAGTGTCCTTGCCTTGAAAGATGCCCATGAGGATAGATGTGTGGGAATGTGACTGTCCTGGCATAGCCAGATGTCACAATGTCACAATGTCACAACAAATGAGGCATTTGCTGTGTGGTGTGGGGGAAGGTGTTAAAACCACTGAGAACCTTGAACTATCTCTGGTACTTCAGTGCCACAGCTGCCCCCACAGCAGCAGGAGACAGCCTTTGCACCACTGCTGTGAAAGAAACATTATTAAAAACCTCTCTCTGCAGCTCGAGAACTAATGTTCATGTCAAAAACTGTACTAATCTGTAACAAAGACAATTCCAAAAGTGAAGCTTCTTGAATTGCAGAAAGGTGAAATATAAATAATTAAATGCATCTGTTACCAGAACTCCAAAGTTTTAGAAAAAATGAGATGGAAATTTCGTTCCTCATGAGAAAATAAAGCAGAATACAAGAAATAGCTTTACTTGCTTAACCAGAGGGTTTCAAGTAAATGTTGGGAATATACAGTTGCTTGCAGGCATTATCCTACTGTCTTACTTAAATATTTTACGAATATAAGCTTTCTCATTAACAAATAAATAAAATAAATTCTGAAATTTTTATCATTAAATAGGTGCAAAATTAACCTTCAAATCTGTTGGCACTGGAATAAAAGTGGCTATGAAAGAACTATTTCCAAAGAACAGAATGTTACACAATTTAAAAAATAGCTGTATTAATCCACTGAAAGACAAATATACAAGTATATTTTAACAAAATATCACATACATTTTAAAAATTTATAGTCCTTGAATTAAAAGAAATAAATTTACAACTTCAGTTTTCTGAGTCAGAACAAACGGGATAAAGTGGTTTTATTATCGCATAAATGTAGAGAAAATTTGGAATATCCTCAAAAATATCATCTAAGAATTCAGAAAGTTAAACTCTTCTTCTACCACTTCTACCAAAAAGAACCCAAAAAACCCCAAACAAATCAACAAAAAAACCCCAAACAAATATTCATAGAAGTCTTGTTTTTAACACATTCTTTTGATTTTCAAAAGCAGGAAGGTAACCGAGAAAATGATAAAACTAAAAGTACTTGTAAATGAGTCATGCTGAATATGTTTCAGGCAACCTACAAAGCTATCCTGAAAAGACATCAATATTTTATCATATCTAATGAAGAAAAATATAGCAATTTTTGTCCAGTATAATCATGTCACCAAATCTGGATCTAATTATTACTGATTTATCTTGAACTCTTCCTATTTCTGCAGCTGTTAAGAACCAAGGATGAATGTGAAGAATGGATATAGGTTCTAACTATTTAGATGAAAAATGCTAGATGTACAAAGAATTTTTTGTATAGCAGAAGTAATGGGAATATCCAATGACAAAAAAAAAGTAAAGACCTTGGGGTTTTAACCTGTAAAGTTATATATTGTCAGTTACAAAATCAAAAGATGTTTTAAATTGCCTTAATTATAGAAAGTTAAATCTTCCTCCTTTCTTTCGTTTTACTGCCTTTTTTCTCTCTCTCTTTATAGATTTAGGCTGATTTCTGTTTGCTTGCTTAGGAAGCTTGTGCACATATGTGTGCATGTGCATAGCATACCTTTAGGCCCCTGTGTTAATCCTAAGAGCACTAATTATATGAAATTTTTATCTGGCTAACACACACTGAAAACATTTGTCTTTTGGATTAGCAGTGCCTTAATACTGATAAACTGAAACTCTCCAAGAATCATTGAAATATTTTAATAACATTTCATTCTATTGTTTCCCAGTTATGCTAGAAGGATCCTTTCTGAAGCAGGAAAAGTGTTCAGGAAACAGACTAACACTGACAGAGTTGTAAGGCTGTGCTGAAGATGACCTGAAATTTGTTTGGGTTTTTATGGTATTTTGTTTGTTTGTTTGTTTTTGTTTTTAATATATCAACATGTTATTATCAACGATTAGGGGACAGCAAATTGTTTAGACCTAGATTCACTGACTAAAGATTTTTGAATGACTTTGTGAATGTGGATTTTCATGACTGCACACGTTGTTATTTTATCATATTTCTCAGTACAGGGAGAAATTTAAGAGCTGAAGTGTGACCAACATTATTCATTTATTTTCACCTCTTTCTTATTTATTCTGTGTATGACATTAGGCTTACAATCTATTTCTATCATCACAAGTGTTCACATACTTACAAACCTTTATAAATACCATATCTAAACTTCTGGATTCTGACTTTGCAGCATAAATAACGGAGGGAAAGAAGATCTATGAGAGCTAGGAGAGTGTTTTTTCTTGGAATATGGGGGAGGAGGAGGAGGAAAAAAACAATAATATATATTACCTATATTCCAAGTTTATATTTAAGTACATTGTCTAGTCTGAAAAGGTGTTCAGGAAAAACAGGAGTTTGCTGTCCTGACTTTAATGACTGACAGTTCAAAGGTCTTTTTCAAAATAGCTATTGCAGAAAGTTAAGCCTCTGAAAAAAAGAAATCAGAAAAAGAAATGGATGCTGGGAAATGTACAGAGAAGCAGACTGGGAAGAATGGATTGTAGTGTAAAAATATCAATCAAAAGAAAGCCTGAAACATGAAGGTTGATGTCCTTGATTATAGATCTCCATTTTCTCTTAAAATAAATTAGGGTGAAAATACCCATCATATCTACAATTTGTTTCAGTAATATTTTCCATGCACTGCCTGCATGTTGTTAGAGAAATAACTTTTTTTTCTCCTTTTTTTTCTTTAATATAAATATCTGTAGACTGAGTCAAGGTGTTTTGTACTCGTAATAACTCCATCACTAAATGTTTTCTACACTTCAAGGAGAAAACATTGCTTTGCTTTGGGGTGGTTTTTGTTTTGTTTTGTTCTTTTACTGTTTTTACTCTGCTTTATTATACTTTATTGAACTTGAGTCCATTTAATCTCAGCTTTTGCATCTGGTTAAGCATAAAAATTCAAGTGAAACATAGTGATTCTCTCTCGGTGGTGGAGAAGTTTAATTAAAGCTAATTGAATCTATTTATATCAGAATCTGGTTTAGTCTTTACAATGTATTTTATATTATTTTTATTCATCTAGAAACACAAATTGCTTCATTATTGCAGCTGCATAATTGCACTTTAGAGATATATAATAACTTTGAGGTATTCCTACTTCAAAAGATACTGCAATTTCAGAGGCTATCTCCAGGTTTTTAAAATAGTCACATATTTTTTAAGGCAATTTGTCTTTGCATAATACCTTAAAAACACGTTTTCCTGGGGGTTTTTTCCTATCATGTTTTCCTATTTTGACTTACTAGTGTTTGCTTTTGTTTTTCTCCATCAAAAAACTGTAAAAATTGTGCCAGGATCTATGACCCACAAGTGATCATGATTCATAAAAATGGTTTCAAAAAGTAGGACAAGTCTTAAATGATCAATATATAATAAACAACAATTTCCAACTTATTATAGTGATTTTTTTATTTTTTATCCAGGTATAGCTCTACTATAATTTGGTTTTTTTTAAAATTATTATTTACTTATTATTTTATTGTTACTTTATAATGTTGTGATCCTAGTGAAGTCTAAGACCATATGCTGCAAACCAAAAGAATATTTTGGGTTTATATGTAAAACAGCTAATGATGAATTATAGCAGTAATGTCTTCATTATTCTCTTCCTGATTTAAAATTGGTCTCAATATGACCATGTGAGGATTCCAGTTCAAATTTCTTGTTAATAAAAACCAGAGGAATGTTTAAGAATAACTGTAGCAGAAACACCAGAAAATCTAATCTGACTTTTCTAATTCAGTTAATACAATAATATCAGTGGAGGAATTGTTATCAACTTTTATTTCTATATTTGGAGTTGGAAGTATTTTTCTTCATTGAGAATTTTCCCTGAGTACAATATAATGTACTCTTTAAAGCATCATACTAAAATACATCAGCCTGGAAATTTTCTTACAAAAGGAATAATGCTGCAGACATGGGTGTAGAAAGTTAGAAGATTACTGTCAAGGCAAGACAAATTAGAGGTAGAGGTAATATTCTGTATTCAACCAGAAATGAGACCTGGAAAAATTAAACACATTTTTGGTCACAGAAAATTTTCATCAAAGGTGGTAAGGAGACATCTTGAAGAAGATTTCACGGTTTATTGTTTGCTGTCTAATGTTCAGTACATTTCTGAATGCAGGCTTGGCAGGAAGAACATGAGGAGGGCTTTACTTTGGTTGCTGGTATTGTTTTTTGTCACTACACCAATTCTGCTATCCTGTGTAAGCTGGCATGAAAAGGTGAACACATGCCATTTTCTTACTCTAGTTTTGCTGTGGATCTATAAAAGGCCAAGAGTACCTTAGGTAGCCACAACTACAGAAGCAATTTCTCTTTCTAGCTACCAGATCTGCATTTAAGAGTGAGAAATCAGATTGACCCTAGTTTAGCATAGTGGAATTTACTACACTGGCACCTGACAATAGCCATTCCAGATGCTTCAAAGACCACTCCTCTACTGGCAATAATAAGGAGGATGGGGCAGGGTAAGAAAATGGGAGAAGACACAGGGAGGACAGCTGACCCAAACTGACCAAAAGGATATCTCAGACCATATGGTGTTATGGACAGCAATGACTTCTGCAAAGCTGGGGGGAAGAAGAAGGAAGGGAGAGGATGTTTGGAATAATGGTGTTTGTCTTCCCAAATAACTATTTCACATGATGGAGCCCTGCTTTCCTGGGGATGGCTGAACATCTGCCTATCCATGGGAAGTGGTGAATGAATTCCTTGTTTGCCTTGCTTGTACACAGCTTTTTCTTTTGTTATTAAAATTCTTTGTCTCAAACCATGAATTTTCTACTTTTACTCTCCCAAGTCTCTTCTCCATCCCACCAGGAGGGTAGGCCAGAGGCAGGGGCTTAGTGGGGCTTAGTTACAGGTGGGGCTTAAACCACAACAACTGCTGAGTAAGAAGGACCAAGCAAGAGGTAGATTACAATTTAGCACTGACTACTGATTCATAAGTAAAACAAAGAAAGGATTTTGAAGAAAATTATTCTCTGGGGGAAAAACAAACAACTAACCAAAAAAACCCCAAAGAACAGAAGATTAGCCTGCTGCTTTATCCAAAGCTCCTTCTAGTTTTTTATCTTTCTCTGACAGAAGGCAACAGCAAGAGGAGTATGTGTTATGCCCTGAAATATATTCCCATCTTTTTTATTTTATTTTACACAGATATTTTCTAAGACAGAATTTGTTTCCAGGTATTACAGCCCTGGGTTCATTTTTTGCCTGTTAAATTATCTGATCAGTTGCAAAACTCAGCAGAAAATTTCAGCAGACAAGGCATTTTGTAGTTAAAATTTCTATAGCTTTCCGAAGTTTTGCTAGTTCTTTTGGTGGTTAATTGTACTTTCAAATCTTCAGAGACATTATGAGAGATGGAGTATGTTTGCAACGAGGAATTTTGTGGAAATGGTTCCACTATGGAAGAAAAAATAAATTAGAGAAAAAAATGTAAAAAATCAGGAAAAGTTATCTTTCCCTTCTCCTATTCCTATAATAAAATCCCAAAAGGGAAATTATTAGATCTTCACTTAATTCTTCATTAAAATATTTTTCAATTGAAGACATATAATTTTAGACAGATGCAACTGCTATGTTTAAGCTTTTTCTTGGTGTTTCTGCAGATGGTATTGTTTCATCCCTTCATAGTTTATATTTGATATGTAACATATAATGTGGCTTTTACTTATTTTTATAACTGACCTTTTTCTTTTCTTTTTTGTCATTCATTCTACCCCACGTATTTCTGAGAAAAGGTGAGGTATTTAGTAAAGATTTGAATGATATTTCTATGTATGATGTATTTCTTGAATTGAACAGTATTACGTAGTCTTCAGCCTTCTTCTCTAACAGCTTCCCCTTCATCTTTTTGCATGTATTCTGGAACCTTCTTCTGTATCTCCTTTTTATGTGAAAAGTATTACACTGCATTTTACATGTATCTCATCTATAATATATATGGTATGTTATATTGTATGATAAAGAAAAGCTTTGGACAGGGATTTAGAATATGGAAAAATACTAGGAGTTTTTTTCCCTTTCTTTAAAATTGATTAGTCATTTAAAGAATTGCTTCTGACTGGTGAAATACAAAGAATAATTTATCTCACTTCAGACCACCAAGCAATACAATTTATTTAAGTAGAGAGGTAGGCAAAGGAGCAGTAAGAGATCCCCTCGTATCTATTAATGCATTTGTTTATATAAGATGTTTCAACTGCAGTCTTAGATATGTGAAATTGGGCAGGGTCTCCTTCCTTTGGTTTTGACTGGGACAAAACTGGAGACTTTCCATCAGGGACCAGAGTGCATCCTCCTATCCAGTGCTGTAGAGGTGCATGATGTTGGGTCAGGCTGCTGGGAAGCAGCAGGGTAAGAGAGGGCTGTGAGAAGTGTAGCTGAACTCCAGTTTGTTTGGATTTTGATTTTAAGCCCAGGTACTTTGACCTGGGTCATTCTTTAATGCAGATTACGTTCAGATTGTGCTGAAAGGCAATTTCAAACTGAGAAAATCCTTTGGGATTTGGTCCAAGGAGTAAGGCTATTCTTAATAATGAATTCCATTACTTTGCTTTCCACTCACATTTTTAATTTAACTCAACTCGTCTTCTACACACAATCACCTCAGTATAGTTTGAATGTGCCTGTAACTTGCTCTTCAGTGTCTGTTCCAAGAAATAAATGATGATCTCACCAAAACAATGTTGAACCCAAATTTAAGCAATTGTAAACTCTGGGTTACAGCCACAAAGATGTATTGGGCAGAGATTGGGGCAGCCATATTCCAGCTATATTTAAATTAGGGTGCAAGTTGTCAGTTTGGTTTTATATTTCAGAAATAAGTATATTTCATATGTTTTTAGTTATGAAGTGTCTTAACATCATTTTGAACATGTCTAACAACTACTTTGAAGAAGATTTCTCAAGTATCAGTCAGGTGAGATAGATACTCACGATAATCTTTTTATTAAACAAATAAAAAGAAGAATAAAAGGACAAAAGACAAAAGAAAGGTGAGATTCTATAAAGAGATTTCTGTAAACAGTCTGCAAAATTATTAATTTCTTTGATTTTTCCAAAGTGTTTATCTGTTATATTTCATTAGGTAAATTTCTCTTTTTTAGAAATGTTTTCTAAAGAAAATTGAGAAACTTCAGGGATTTTATGGGAACCAATTTATAACAATGAGGACCAAGTTCACTAACTTGATGGACCCATTTATACAATTTTCCCATTCCTTGATTTGAAAGTACATTAGAAAGTAATGTAAGAGGAAAAAATAAAGTGTCAGCTTCACTTTTATACTAGTCTTCATAACTCTTTTTCATCTAAGGAACTATTTGAAATTCTACCTTGCACAAAATTGACAATCTGTTATTGCAGTCTTTCAAGACACAGACTTTGCACAAATCATTTCAATACTCTGACAGAAAAGCTTGCATTCCTAATAAGACAGAGTTGCAGCAAGCTGTTTCACAATAATGAAAACTGCACCTAACAAATGATTTCTATATTTCAATGTGCCTTAATTGTCATTTTCCCGTCTGACTTTCTTCCCATAGAGAGAGTGGGAAGCACTGAAGAAGCTGAAGATGATGACAAAGAAAATACCAAGAAAAAAATACACTGTAACTGGAAAATTTCCACTGGAGTTTTGCTTCCTTTAACAAAAGAAAGAATGAATTGCCATAGTATTACAGAATGATTTGATAGCTGTCACAGAAGTGATGTTCTTTTATCAGGAACAGATTCAGACTAAATCAGAGCTCAATGACATCAGAAAAAGTACAAAAAAAGTGGAAACCTACAGAGCACCTTAAAAAGATCATATGTTGCATTTATTGTAGCAGGCTTTTCACTTTTCCTCTATTTCCAGCACATGCATCTAAACCAAATAGAATAATTGATGTAAAATAATTGTTTTCTTAAATGATACTCCTGAAAATTATCTTTTTTAAGCTCATTGTGGTACATTGAAATGCAATTATGTTAATTTTATTACATGATTCATAATTTTTTATTATTCATTCAACATCCTTTATGATCAATAATGATGTTTGGCTTGGGGCTTTTTCCTTCAGGTATTTGCCATTTACTTTCCTTTCCTCAGGGTAAGTCTGGTCATTGTTTTCAGGTGCACAGGAAAATTTCCTAATTAGAGTCAATTACTAATCTATTCCACAGATTTTCTTTAGGCCATCCCGAATAAGGTGGGATCTTCACATGAATTCTGAGATCAGAACATGGCATTATGCTCTTGAAGCAATAGTATCTTAGAGTTGCTCTTACCTAAGCAGCACCTCCAGGCACAAGCAACTCCCTGGCAAAAATAAAAGCATAACTCTGTCTTTTTGTTTCCCATGGCAACTACATTTTCTCAGAAATCTACTGGTGCTTTTATGAGACAAAAAATATATATAAATATAGGGTTAGTGCATTTTATATTGTAAGTATAGTTATATGGACTACTCCAAGTTCCATATTTTACTTTTATCTTCAAGGTGCAAGAATAAATAAATTCATGTTTAGTGGGAAGGAAAGTGGTGAATTTTCTCTTTGTATCTTAATGAATCAAGGCTGCAGAAGCTATCTTGTAGAATAGTAACTCATAAAATATTTTAAAAGCAGGAAGAATTTTTCTGTAGCTTTCTTTGAACAGTACAGAGTGAGGCTGTTTATTTTTTTCATTCTCAAAGGAATCCTTTACAAAGCTATAGAATGTAAAATGTTTTTTTCCTAATTCAGCTGGAGACTTAATTGTCACCTGTAAAGAAACACAAGATATTTATTATTGCTTTGACCAAAAAAAAAAAAAAAAAAAAAAGAAAAAAGAAGTTAGGTATATGCAAAATCTGAGTTAAAATAACATTGAAGATGAGGAGTCGCTGCCATGTATACCACACCTATGCATGTAATTAAGGCAAAGTACAAGAGTTTTAAGTTTTAAGCAGGAACTGGAACTACTTACTTTTCAAGAACGACAGACTCATGCACCAGAACATGATGGGGAGCTAACCAAGAAGCTTTGAAGGAAAGGACCTAGCAGTCTGAGTGGACATCAACTTGAATATGAGCGTTGTGGGTTAGCTCCAGTAAGCAGCTAAGGAAGACAGCTGCTTACTCATTCCTCCACACAGTGGAGTAGGGGAGAGAAAATCAGACAGGTAAAAATGTGAAAACTTGGGTGTTGAGACAGTTCAATAGGTAAGGCAAAAGCCATGCACACAAACAAAGAAAAATAGTAGTGGATTCATTCACTACCTCCCATTATCGGGGGTTCATCCATAAAAGCAGGGCTCCAGCACGCACAATGTTTACTTGGGGAGACAAAAGCCAGGAACATCCCCTCCCTTCCTTCTTCCCCCATCCTTTTATTGCTGAGCATCACAACGTATGGTGTGGAATATCCCTTTTATCAGGTTTGGTCACCTATCCTGACTGCATCCCCTCTCAGCTTCTTGTGCATCCCCACCTCCTCACTGGGGGAGTGAGGTTGGAAGCAGAAAAGTCCTTGACTCTGTGTAAGCACTGCATAACTAAAACATCCCTGTACTAACAGCACTGTTTTGGTGATAAATCTAAAGCATAACCCCATACATACTACTATGAAGAAAAATTACACACCCTTGCCAAAGCCACTACTATGAGCCAGCAATGTATCTTTGTGGAAAGAGGGCTAAAGTTAAACCTGTTAAAAATCTACTTCAATTTCCAAATGACCTTAGAAATCCTTTAGGATTTCTCACATAAACTTTTTAATGACAGCTCATGATAAGATAGTGCCCACTTTTTTTCAAGGACACAATAACGAACTAATGAAATCACTTGGCCAAAGCAGGAAATGAGTAATCCCTTCCTGAACCTGCAAAGGTTTGTACCTAAAAGACAGTCTTCATTTTTAAACCACTGGATATAACATGGAAAATGAAAAGGGGGGACAGAGAAACAGTTGTCTTCCCTTCCTGATTTATCTGAACTTCCACGCAGAAAGATTTGTGTTGGTTGAGGTAGAAATTATTTATGCAAGTTTTGTTCTTCCAGGAGATAAAGATGGTAAGAAAAGGGGATCTTGACAGCAACACACTGATGAAGATATTTTGCCTGTAGTCAAAATGATTATGTAATTCCAGTAATTCCTACAGAAACTGCTCATTTGTTTTGTATTTGTGTAGAGTGTTCTTAACTAGCTAAGACATCTGCAGAGAGCCAGGAAAGCACTTAAAACAATTCAAGAGTAAGAATTTTGTATGAGCATAAAAGCAGAACCTGGAAAACATGCCACACTATTGCTGTGGTATGTTGACAGTACAAAAATTAAGAAAATGCTTGTAATTAAAACTAGGTAGACAAATCAAGGCTAAAGTAGAACACCGTGTCTTAAAGTCTCTAAAGTAAAAAAAAGTGTTGCAAGTATGAACTTGATAATTTCTGGGCAACACTGAGGGCACCCAGACAGCAGGGTCAGTAATATCATATAAGACTGAAAATGTCTTAGCAACAACATTAGAAACTCCAGATTTGGCTAATATTTGTAGCAGACATTGAGATCAATGAGGAAGAAATAATTTGGGGACTACAAGATAGATCCAAAGTAGGAAAAAAGGAAAAAGATGAAAAAAGAAGGCCTGAAGTCAGGTAAAAAGCAAAAGAGGGGATGATCTTGCAAAGAGAGGAGTGTCTGTGGCCAGTAATAAAATTTTCCTTCAGAGACAAGCCCAACAAAATGTGGCGGGAGTCCCCCTCAATCATCTCTGAGACTCTCCATCATTTCTATACCTAAAAGACTAGATCTGAGAGGGTGTAGTAAGAAGGAATTTGTTTTCATCCTGGTACTAAAAGGTTTGACGAGGAAAGGCTTATAAAGCTGTAGTTTTATAGTAGCTTCTGCCCCATTTAAGTGCTCTATTTTTTATTTATTTTTGCATTTTGAACTTGTAAATAGCAGATTTCTGAGTAAGTTATCTCCCTAAAGTGCATTGAGTACTCCCTCACTGACACAAAATTTGTATTTGTCCACAGACTGCACTTTGTGCCAGACCTGTCTATATCATATCTAACAGCTCTGTGATAACCAAGGTTGGGCTGACTTTGGATTCAGCAATATCTATCACATTCTGTTTGACTTTAGAGCTTCTTGGACATCTCAGTTCCTATGGTGAATCTGGGCATGAAAGAACAGATATTGCGTATTAGAAAGCCAAAATCAGATTATATGATATAAATCTTTATTTCTCAGTGCTAACTTCATTTCAAGCAGTGTAGTACTGGGAAAACTGGGGTGACTCATTGCATTTAAGTGCCAGTGTTAAGCAGGAAGAAAGCCAAGTTGAAGCCTATATCACTTTAGACACTCAAGACTTAAAATATGAGAAGCCTGCCCTTGCAGCCTTTATTGAAGGGGAGTCTGAAATAACGTTTTCTAGAACATTTTCTATGATTTATGGAATATCTTAACTTCAAATCAGTTCTTCAGGATTAGGAATATCTTTGTCATAGAGGTATCCCCTAGGGGTGAAATCTTGATCTATCTGTTTAGAAGAGCAAAAATATTTTCCTAGATACCTCCCCAGATAAGTTGCAAGCAAGTGCAGCTGCTGCCCTGCTATAAGAGAGAAGACTGCATAGTGTTATCTATGTCGCACACCACGTGATACTGAGTGCATTACATGGGGTGAAACATTATCTATCTTTAGCTTTCTCACCAGTAACCTCACTCAGCCCTGTTTTCCAATGGTGTAAAAAGATTTCTGGTTCCCTTTTCTGTAACATAATTTGTCCTTTATTGCTTTGATTAATTTTTACGTTCACAAAACTCTACCATAATCTCTGTAATTTAATGTACACTTCTCCAAGTCCTACCTGAATAATTTTCCTCTAAGGATGTTATGATGTCATTCTTCAATATTTTACCTCAGCTAGAACTTCATCCCCCTCCATTCATTTTGCTTCATGCAATTTATTGTAGGTGAATTAAGTATGTGTGTGCCTGTGTTGTTTAGATGACTAACAAATCAGGCCAGTTTCAAAATTTAAAAGAAAGCTTTGCTAGACTAACATTAATTAACAGCATGTATTGCGCTAATTAGCTCTTGCAGATGGTAATTCAGTTTTGCTTTATTATCAGTCCTTAGCAATCACATTCTGTGTCAGCTGTGAGTACACCAAAGTGCTGTGCACCAAGCACCAGTGACTGTGGTCTGTGGTACTCCTTGTTGCTGAGGCTGGAGTGATCAAGATGGGGTACTCTTCAGGAACAAGACCTCAGAAATAACTGAGTTTGTCCCGTTTTCCCCTTCAATTTTGGGACCTTATTTTTTTACAGGACATATGAATTTTTAAATAATTCCCAGCCTTTAGTCCCTGTCAGAGACAACAAAGATAGAAGAGACATGTACACATACACTTATAGATTATTACTGTGTTTATATGTGGATTCATAACAACCAAACACAAAAGTCTGCTTGGTGGGTTACTGTCTTCATGGATGCAACAGATCTCTGCTACAGCTGTATATATCATGGATACAATATTTCCCTTGTATAGATAGTTCAAAAATACTTAGTTTTACTTCAAAGTGGATTTTGAATTTAGAGATTTTGCAAACATTTTAAAATAAGAATCCAGTAAAAAGTAATTTGAGAGCTATAATGTTCATAAACTATGTATTCATTAAGTATGCTTGAGAGAAATATTTCAATACCCCAGTACAAGTCCTGCAAGCAGTTTTAAAGTAGCTGACCCACAAAGTTGAGGTGCATTAAAATATCACAAAACACAGCTCTTCAACCTTTATTTTGTATTCATGTTTCCAAGCCTTTTCCATAACATGCATTGGATTTAAGAATTTTAATAACTGAGACAGGTTTTTATGCCTGTGTTTACTATAATTCACACATAAAATACATCTAACTGATGACAGTAACTGAATTTTTTCTACAATAAATTTCCTTCGGAAAATATGGAAAAGATTATAGCAATATACTAATAAGTAATGGAAACGCCTGTTGTCTTCTGACTACTCATTACTAATAAAAACTTATTGTTGATATAATTACTCTGACAACATCAGCTAAAATACTATCCCCAAAAGTATTTCTTTAGTTTTGCTTTCTTTATATGTTTTTCACTTGAAGCACAATTCCAGCACCACTGAAATAAACAGTATTTTTAACCTTGACTTCAAGAGTGCAGCAACACAACAACAGATTCATTTAAATGAAAATTTGATTAAATCTGAGTTTTGTTTTCTGAGTTCAAGTTTATTGATTATGTCTGGAAGATTGCTATTTTATTCATTAACCAGGTTTAAATATTAAACATTAAGTGCTATGGGAATATAAAAACTGAGGTTCATAGAAAAGAAAACCGAACTATAAATGGTAATTTCTAATGATGAGACCAGAATAATAAGATAATTAAAGGGTTCTCTCATCATTAAAGGCAAACTCAACAGAAATATTATGAGACTGCAATGGAAATTGGAAATGCTGCAGATAAAAATTCAAGAATAATCTGAGAAGTTAACTAAAGATCTCCTAAATTCAGTAATGAATCAACACTCTTACAAATTATAACTACTAAGAATAAGGTGTGGGTTTTCTCTGTATACCTAGATCTCACAGCTGTAGGTAAAATATAGAATCTCTGCGGGAGCCCCATTTGAATGTGGTATTGATTAAAATGGGTGAAAACAGAGGAATTTCATTAATATGAAACATTTATCACCATGGTGATGTGAAAAGCTGTAAAGGTGACCTGGTTAGAAAGAGAAAATTACCAAATTGGAGAAAACACCTGCCAGCCTGAGAACTAGGTCTGGGAACCAGAAACACCCTTGAAAAGTGCAGCGGGCCTCTTTGGAGTACAGCTGCATACCCGGAAACCAGAGACATTCTGAGAAACCACCAATAAGTGCTAAAACATAGAACTATAATGACAACCTATCATCTGAAAAGGTGAAAAATAGTCTGGAAAAAGACAAAAACAATCTGAGAAAATAAACTTTTTTCTGAAAGAACAAAAAACTTCATTATCTCTTGTCTGCTATAGGTGAAAAATAACAGGATTAACAGAATAACAGAAACTAACACCATCTTTTGGCTGTTCAAGGTGGTGTTGTCCAAACTCCACTTATGTCTCCACAATACAAACAGGACTTAATTTTTATCCAAAATGTAGCCTCTGTCTCTGAGAATTTCCCATTCTGCACACACTTTTCCTCTCCTTATGGCTGTATGTAATTCAGCTCAAGCACTTGGCTGATTTTGGGGTCCATGAAGTGCCCTGATACCAAGGATGCTGCTGGTCCCTTCTGTGCCTGACATCATATTGAAGATATTATATTCCAGAAGGGTATCATCAGCCTAAAAAGAACACTATTTCAGAAGCCATAGGAAAGAAAGTCTCGGTTGTCTCAGAAAATAAGAAACCGTAAGTCAGATTCATTTAGGATGTGCTTGAACAGCTTGAATGGCTGTTAATGCCTAAGAACAGGCAAACAAATTCAGCTCTTTATTTGCAGGTGCCTAATTGGCTGTAAATATGGATCTGTACATAAGATGGCTGTTCAGGCTCCATTTCTAGTTAATGAAATCATGCAGCTTAACATAGTTACGTCAGTATAGGCATCATGTGTTGACTGAGTGTGCTCTGATTGTTATCTCTCAGGTGCCACTCCAAAACCTCGGCCTCTTCTCCCAGGAAATTATTGACAGAAACATATTGACAGAACAAGAGGAAATGGCCTCAAGCGACACCAGAGGAGGATCAGGTTGGACATCAAGAGCATTTTTTTTACTGAAGGGGTGTTTAAACATTGGAATGGACTACCCAGGGAGATGGGAGAGTCACCATCCCTGGCACTGTCCAATAAACAACAGAACACAGCACTTCGTTCACAAGGTGGTGTTTCAAAGGTTGGGCTTGATGATCTTGGAGGTCTTTTCCAACTTTATTGATTCTATGATTCTGTGTGGATTTCTGTTAGCCTGTTGCAGTGCTAGGTTTGGTTTAGCAAGCTGCAGCTTTCCCAGAGAGCTCAGCAGGGCTGCTTAGGGCAGGCAGCCATTCTGTGCTCCCCCTGTAATCCTTTTCCAGACAGCCCCCACACTCACGTCCAGCTAGCTGTCAGCTCAGCAACACAGTGAACAGCAAAGGAGACGAGAAGGGTCCCTCCATGAGGACTTCAGAGGACCTTTAATGTTGCATCACACCCCAGTGATCCCAGAAGCAAAGAGACCTGGTGATCAGGGAACAGGGGGATTTTCTCAGATTGCAGGGGCGGTACATGGGCAGAGTGGGGTACAGGAAGCAATAGGGGAGAGCCTGAGGGAGTGGCCAGGACTGGGGACAGGGGAAATGGGGGGTTGGGAACAACATAAAATGAGAAAAGCAGTGGATAAATAGACCACCACATTAGCCGGGTGAAGATGCTTTGATTAGCCTATGAGTCTCACACAGCACCAAAGTCCAATTTAGGTGTCTGAGAGAATTTTGTAATCAATATGAAGGGCTACAAAACCCAATTTGAGAAGATCACACATATGTTCAACAGAATATCCTCCCCCACAACACTGATTGATTTGTCCAGAAGCTATAGGCAGTCACCAATAGGTCCCTACTGCCACTGTAGATGTCCTAGAGTATCTGAGACCTCAGCATGGCAATGTCTGTTCGGGGCGGGTGGTTTTCTTGAACAGCATTCACACTGTGAGCAAAATAACCCGGATTTTTTAGATGGGTATAAGAGTCTGATATGCATGTAAACAATAATCAAACTAAGCCCCCTTTACTAGAACAGAAACTCAGGTATGATATTCCCATGTAAACTCTGACATACAGTCATTTGGATCACATGCGGTTGTCTTGATATGAAAGATCTCTTCAGGCTAACAGTACGTAAGGAACTCACTGCCTAACCAGATCAAGATCTTAAAGGGATCCAAGCAATTTTGATAATTTTCTGTGTGTGAGCATCTGTGTTAATGTCATATAAGCTTTAGTCACTACACACTCCATCATTTTACTTCATAAACCTTCATTTAACTGAGAAGATTTACAAGAAACCTTTTCCTTGGAGGCAGGAGATCTCATAATCTCATAATCAAGAGATCTCTCAGGAGATCTCATAATTTTTCTTATATCCTTCTAAGTATCTGCAGTTGTTTATTTGGAGAGTTGCAATATTGCGTTATTTGAAACACTAGTAAAATTCAGTGGAGCAGTCACTGTGTTACAGTTATCATTTGATGCTGCTTATTGTGTTATCATAACCAGTTGTACCTGATATATTCATTGCCACACTGTAAGCGGTGGAATATGACTGCACTTTGTTCCAGGCACATGAATGAAATTAAAAAAAAAAAAAAGGAAAGAGGAGAGGAGAGGAGAGGAGAGGAGAGGAGAGGAGAGGAGAGGAGAGGAGAGAGAGGGAGAGGAGAGGAGGAGGAGAGGAGAGGGAGGAGGGAGAGGAGAGGAGAGGAGAGGAGAGGAGAGGAAGGAGGAGAGGAGAGGAGAGGAGAGGAGAGGAGAGGAGAGGAGAGGAGAGGAGAGAGGAGAGGAGAGGAGAGGAGAGGAGAGGAGAGGAGAGGAGAGGAGAGGAGAGGGAGAGGAGAGGAGAGGAGAGGAGAGGAGAGGAGAGAGGAGAGGAGAGGAGAGGAGAGGAGAGGAGAGGAGAGGAGAGGGAGAGGAGAGGAGAGGAGAGGAGAGGAGAGGAGAGGAGAGGGAGAGGAGAGGAGAGGAGAGGAGAGGAGAGGAGAGAGAAGAGAAGAGAAAGAAGAGAAGAGAAGAGAAGAGAAGAGAAGAGAAGAGAAGAGAAGAGAAAGAGAGAGAAGAGAAGAGAAGAGAAGAGAAGAGAAGAGAAGAGAAGAGAAGAGAAGAGAAGAGAAGAGAAGAGAAGAGAAGAGAAGAGAAGAGAAGAGAGAGAAGAGAAGAGAAGAGGAGACGTGTACAGCCATTGTTATTGTATAATCTTGGTTCACTCCAGTAAGCAAGCCTTTATGCAGTTGTTTTTTCTTTATGCTTCCTGCTGTTTCACTCAGCTGCCTTTGAAAAAAAAAAGGCAATTAATATAATTACAATGTAGATTGAGAAGTCCTTACTGAGAATACAGTGAGAAAAAATTCACCCAGATATTATCCCCTGCATTGTTTCTTCATGAATGCTGTACAATTAAATACAGATTATTGGCTAAAATTCTCTTCAAGCCTAAAAATTTAAATTATCACATGAATGTCTCCTCTCCTCTCCTCTCCTCTCCTCTCTCTCTTCCTCTCCTCTCCTCTCCTCTCCTCTCTCCTCTCCTCTCCTCTCCTCTCCTCTTCCTCTCCTCTCTCCTCTCTCTTCCTCTCCCTCTCTCTCCTCTCCTCTCCTCCTCTCTCTCCTCTCTTCCTTCCTCTCTCCCTCTCTCTCCTCTCCTCTCCTCTCCTCTCTCTCCTCTCCTCTCCTCTCCTCTCCTCTCCTCTCTCTCTCCTCTCCATTCCTCTCCTCACCTCTCCTCTTCCTCTCCTCTCCTCACCTCTCCTCTCCTCTCTCTTCCTCTCCCTCCTCTCCCTCTCCTCCCCTCCCCTCCCCTCCTCTTCCTCCCCTCCCTCCCTCCCTCCTCCTCTCCT